>NC_028643.1:21082868-21089011 GCF_001406875.1 Solanum pennellii
ATATATATATATATATATATATAT
This sequence comes from Solanum pennellii, assembly GCF_001406875.1. Taxonomy (NCBI): domain Eukaryota; kingdom Viridiplantae; phylum Streptophyta; class Magnoliopsida; order Solanales; family Solanaceae; genus Solanum; species Solanum pennellii. The sequence continues at coordinate 21,082,893 of NC_028643.1, forward strand.
ATATATATTGACTTTTATTTTGCAGAAGAAGTTATCTTTTCTAAAAAACGGAGAAGTGTTTGTCTTAAAGTCACAAGGAAATAAATGAAAAGACTACAATTGTGAAATCAAAGGTTATTATATATCAAAATATAAAACTAAAGACTCTTTGCTGAAAAATAAGTCAAATCTCATTGGAGATAAATGGATTGATCTAGTCTGTTATTACCTTTCTGTTAAAGCAAAAGTATAAAAAAAATCTTGAAACCATACCTTCTTTATTATTTTAACTATGTGTTCATTTTAGTGATAGTATATTTTCTTTATAACTTGTAAGATATTATTTAAATATTTCAACAAGAGAGGCGTACCCACACAAATAGAAACAATAGGGCAATAAAAAGATGCCTCACACAAGAGGATCCAAAAGTAATGCTACATTGATGCATGAGCAGGTAAATCTATGAAATGTATTTTCAAAGATTTTTTTTTCAAGCATATCTCGCATCAATTTTACTGCTTAGGCTGAAATTGGAATAGAGCATACATGAGCAAAAATTTTCTAATTAACTCATACAACATGTAATGAAACGAAATTATGAGGAGTTGCAATCATAATTACTCAAAATGAAACAATTCATACAAAAGTATGCTCCTAATGAATCTCTTCCTCAAGATATCAATGACACTTCAAATAAACAAGTATCTCAAAAGTATTAGAAATTTTTTATGATATTTTAATCCTATAAAAGGATTGTTAACTAATGCCTTCAAACTTACAGGATCCCAACCATAATAGTTGTAACACCCCGTCTCTAAAATAGACAAGAAATCAGCTTTTCAGAAATCTGCAGGTGCAATTGATGGTTACCATCGATGGACTGTAGCCTGACCCACGACCCTTACACACATGTGTCGTTCTTTATTGAAACTCTCCCAAAATGCAGCCCAAAAAATTTGAGGAAGTGTCAAACGACGGACGAACCTTAGTCTTTGTCCCTCGATTAAGACCCCATTTATCCATTCTCTGACAAGGACCACGATTGACCAGTATGGTCCGTAGATGAGCCTAGGTACCGTAGATATGACCGTAAGTGAAAATAAGCAGAACAGTTAGGTGAAAATGCAGTAGGGTCAACTTCAATTGATCATAAGTCTTAGGACAAAAAAAATTAGGTGTCCATTGACCTATGAAATTATAGATAATTGAATTATCTTTCCATATCAACTTAGTTTGCTAAAATCAGACCTCCGAATAAAAAGTTAGCCCGTTTTAGTAAAGGCTTGTCGAGCAGATCCAACCTACGGAACCCAAACGATGGACCATCGAATGAACGACGGCCAGTCAGTCTAGGTTTTTGTTTGGTCCGACAACAATTAACTAAGGGGTCTTTTGGTATTAACCCACTTTGTTTAAACCCTAAGATACGTCGTTTTGACCCTAAATCATCATATTTAAGTCAGTTTGAGCATAGAAACATAACTAAAACTTACCTATGTCAAATCATTAAATCAAAACATAGAAAATTAGAAGCAAGAAACGAGAAAAGGTCAAGAAACGTAGTTCAAGAACGTAGCAAGGTTCCATCAGTTCTAGCCCCAAAATCTAAATATTTCTCCGTGTATTTCATCATTAGGTATGTGGGATTTCACTAGTGAGTTCTTTTCTCCCATTAGATCCCTAGTTTTCAGTCAGTTCTTGATTCTTTTATCGTGATTAAGCCTAGGGTTTCTAGAATTACAACATATCATCATAAATTAGTTAAATATATGTTCCAAATCAGATTGTAAAGTGATTATTCAGTTTGTCGCATGAATTTCAGAACCCTAGCTATGTATTTCTTTAGTTCTTGAATTAGGTCAGATATTTCAGTTACTTCATATAATCATGCCTCAGTTATAAATGCATAATTACCTGATTAATTGTTGCATTCTCAGTTTGCATGTTAAGTTTTGAGCTATCCAGTAGTTACAGAAACTCAGTCATCAGTTAATTATATAATTTATTGGGAGTAGCATAATATCGAGTTGTACTAGGGTTCACCGTACCGAATAAGTCCCAAAACTACTAGCCAAGTAGGTTGTAAGTCCCCTCTGTGGTCAATCATTTTAGTGATCACGCCAGCATGCCTTTATACCTCTTGCAGGGTATATTGAGTCCTCTCGGTGGGGCGTATACATTGGACTCCACATTTAGCTCATGTGGTTTTATTACCGCTTATTAGTAGCTCCCATAGTTCAGTCAGACTCTACTGCATAGACCATTTATCAGTATATTCAGTATTCACTTCCAGCATGTTATAAATTGGTCATTGCATTCAATTACCTCAGCATTCAGTATATTATGTTAAGATTATTATACTTGCTTTTGTGGTTGTTCAGTTATGTCTTATTTTAGCTTTACTATATCCTACATGCTCAGTACCTTCAAGTACTGACGCATACGTGCACTACATCTTCTCGTGATGTAGGTTCAGGTTCACAACATCGAGATCACGAATAGATCGATTTCCGATCTCCAGTTCAACAGATTTAGTAGTGAGTTCTCATTCTCCGAAGACAACGGTCATGAGTCCATTTTAGTCTTTTAGTCATTTAGTTTAAATTTTTTTCTTGACTTATCTAGGCTTGTCCTAGCATTTTTAGTCAGTTAGGGGCTTATTTCAGACATAGTTAGTTTCAGCTTAGTATTGAGTTAATATATCATTTGTATTAAACTCATCGTTTTAAAATATTTCAGTTATGGAATATGGGTATACCCCATCATTTCAGTTTAAATTATAATTTAGCTTCCGCATTGAGTTTATTATCTTTAGTATGCTCATGATCATGCCAACAAGGTTAGCTTGGGATCACTTGTGGTCCTAGGTTCTGTGTCCACGTCTCTGGGGGTAGTTCGGGCCGTGACTTTAGTGGTTAAGAAGAAGTACTTCAATCATCAAGGATATCTAGTAATGTTGAAATTACTCTACCTCATGGTACTATTCATCTTTATCATTCGATGTTACTGTTTGTCTTTTCCTGCTTTGTAAATACTGCGTTGAAAGGTAGATTTCAAGAGACAAAAACTAATCAGGAGAGCATGTGAACTCAATTATTTTGGATGTGAGTTGTTATATGTGAAATGGTGAAATGCTATTCTAAATCAGTTTTTTTTGCTTCAATGTGACCTAATCTCGTTCTAAATGACCTAATCTTGTTCTAAAATCTAGTTGTATCTATGTCTTGTTTTGCTCGAGTTTATTTGATGTTCGTTTGGTTTTATTTTTTAATGCACTAACTGTACATTTATATTTTTTGTGAAGGAAAACAATGCACTAATCCCCACAACCAGCCCTGTCTTTACATACTCTTAGTTACAACAATGAGTTTGTTGTTGTTGTAAAAAGACAATGGAGACTTTTTTGTACGTAATGTTATAATAATTGTGCATTTCCACATGTGCCAGATTTGTTTCTATAAGTACTATAGTTCAGTCATAACTACATTCGAAGCACCAAGTTGGTGCTGCAAAACCTTTACGAATCTTTCTTCTTAAATATTCTAGTTTTGGTTCATATTTATTGCGTACATGATGATGAATCTAGTAAGTTGTTAGGTTCTTAAGTTCACATTTCTTCAAAAATTCTACAAAGCACCTAGAGGTGGTTAAGCAGTATAACGGCTTTAGGCATTGTCGTATCTGTCTCATAAAGAAAAATATAGTATAGATATTTTTATAGTTTTACCACCTTATTATGATAATATGAGATGATTCATTGTTCAATCCTCCTTTCCAGCTTAAAATTATACACGTTTTTCAAATATCATCTTACAAGCTAGTATAGGTTTCACTCTTTCAACCCACAGACAAACATTCATTTCCTGACTGTGTATCACTCTGGTGGCTTTCACAAAAAAATATGTTTTGTGCATCTTATACTATGACTAATTCTAACCTCAAAGGCAACAACTTTGGCACAAATCTAATCATTATATATACTTATATTTTGAGGTACAATGAGTGCAAATTATCTAAGTCATTTGTCTTCTCTTACTTGTTACGTGTCTTCCATATCTGATACACCACGACCGCTAATGCTTTGACTACCAGGTCTCTGCAGCATCTACCTATTGTGGATCTAGTCAGCCTTATCCATATTTCCCTATAATCTAGTAGTCTTGTTCCTTTTCCAAGGCACTGAAGTAATCTAGTTGGCTCCATATTCCCCGTAAATTGTCTTCACTATATATAAGCAGAACAAAGAGAATGAAGATGCCAATGTAGGATCACTTTCCATTTATTCTACTATTTGTACAACCTGCATGGACCCACTTTTTACAATTGCTTCCTTTTGAGAACAGATAGTAAAAATATATGTTCTACACTGTTTCTTGTACATCTCCACATAGTAGGCATTTATCATCGTGGCATTCAACATTATATAGAGGCTCTCTTTGGTAAGTAATCTTCCATGAAGGGCTAACCAACAAATAAAGTTGTTCATACGAAGAATTCCCTTACACCAAATCCACAAGCCCACTGTTCACTCTTCCAACTCGCATCTTCTCCATGTATATCTTCTTGCTATCTTGTAGCTGCCCTCAGGTTTAAGACCATCCATTCTGGTTGTATCCTAGTGCAATTTTATCTTTAATATAACATATCTTTTTCCAATACGAATAACTATCCTATGGAATAGCATATTGCCACCAGTCCCTTCCCTTTATCATGCCAAAAAGAGTGCAGGAATTATCGTTGCAGCAGACTTGCTGTGTACTACTGCTAATTAAAAATCATAAACTTGCAGATTTCTTCTCGACATGATATTGAATTACCTAAATCCAGCTTACTTGTAATTTTTCAGATTACTGACACTACTTGAAATATGTTTATACTTTGAATTTCATTTATTGACAAGTTTTTTTCTTATTTCAGGTTATACAATTTGAAGTTTGCAAACTTCCTCTGTGGGTGATTTCAAAGACATTATTCAAACAAGAGTAACAAAACTTATTTGAAGATATTATTCAATAGTTTTAACAATTTAAGTTGTGACCGTCTATTTTGGATCAGTACTACCTTTTGTTTGTGTAGATTTAAAGAGATACATTTTATTTTATGGATTAATAGTAATATATATGCTTTCACAGTTAGAGAAAATTGTTGTTACTATGAGGCTCCCTTTGCGAATGTGTTTGTTGGATTTTTATATATACGTGTTATCGAGAAATGTAGTAGATATTATTTACGGAGGATAAACAATTGTCGTTAAATGTTATAATATTTACCGGCAATTCAATGGTAAAATTTAATTGCCATTAAAACTATAACCTTTTATCAACAATTTATTTCGATTTATCGACTAAAACTATGGACACTAAAGGACCACATATAGCCAATATGAATTACCTTTAGAAGCCAACATACTTTCCTCCAAACAATCGCTTACCTTTTAGTGGTTATTTATTTTTAGATTTATCGACTAAATCAACAGACGCTAATAGATCATAGTTAACCGACATGCATTACCTTTAGAAGCCAACAAATTGTCGCAAACAATACTACCTTAAAAGAATGAACTTCTTAACTTAAATGTCAAATTATAATAATGCCCCCAACTTAAAACACAAAATGTAGTATATATTCTATATTCTATATTGTATCATATTTATTTATGTTTATAATATTATATTATATTATCTCAAAGACAATCATATTTTAACATTGAAGGGTTGCTACATATCAAAGAATTATAACGTTTTGATTAATTATGATGTTTTGAAGGGTCGTGACTTTTCTTAAGGGTGACAAATTTACCGAAGAGCTATAACTATTCCAATGAGTTGTAACTTTTTTTGAAGAGTTGTAACTTTTCTAAAGGGTTTTGAATCATTTTTTATAAGGCACATTACAAAGTTTCTCATACACTATCCTTTGTTAACTGTAAAAAGAGGGGTTTCCTCAAACTTTTAAACTATGGGGAAGGGAAGAGAAAGTATTTTTAAGACGTGCAACTAAGAGATCTTGAGGGTTACTAATTTTTTATTTAATAATAATCAAATTAATTTAAAAATAGTTTGGTGGTAATATACATACATACATACATACACACACACACACACACACACACACACACACACATATATATATATATATA
>NC_028643.1:21090368-21092302 GCF_001406875.1 Solanum pennellii
TATATATATATATCTATATGTATGTATGTATGTATGTATGTATATTACCACCAAACTATTTTTAAATTAATTTGATTATTATTAAATAAAAAATTAGTAACCCTCAAGATCTCTTAGTTGCACGTCTTAAAAATACTTTCTCTTCCCTTCCCCATAGTTTAAAAATTTGAGGAAACCCCTCTCTTTACAGTTAACAAAGGATAGTGTATGAGAAGCTTTGTAATGTGCCTTATAAAAAATGATTCAAAACCCTTTAGAAAAGTTACAACTCTTCAAAAAAAGTTACAACTCATTGGAATAGTTATAGCTCTTCGGTAACGTTGTGACCCTTAAGAAAAGTCACGACCCTTCAAAACATCATAATTAATCAAAACGTTATAATTCTTTGATATGTAACAACCCTTCAATGTTAAAATATGATTGTCTTTGAGATAATATAATATAATATTATAAACATATATATATATATATATATATATATAACAACCTAATTTTATTTAGGACTAATTTTTTAGGTTATATTTTTTACTCTCTATAACATTCTACTTATAACAGTGCTGAAATTATTTATAGACGTATACTTTTTGTAAAATTATATCTCTATGATAGCCTTAAGGTGTATCACAAAGATTTGTAGAAGATATAGTATGTGTAAATAAAGTATTACAATACATATGATAATCGTTAATAATGTGATTCACCTATCATATTTCAAGTATTAATATATAAGAGAAAAAATTGTACTTAAATTATGTTCATCATATATAGTAATAACTTCATGAGGAAAGACTACTTGTGACGCTTTTTGTATTGATATTATTTTTCTATTTTGTTGGTTATTATTTTTTACTAAATTGAGTAAAGTAAACAAACAATATTACTAAAGAAATATCACTTTATCCCCATAATTATATTGAATGTATTTTGAAATATTTCACTAAAATCGGGTCATTTTGGGCTAAAAACAACTAGCTCTATGACAATTTGTATTAATCATTTAAAATCACTTGAATTCTATTCTTTCAATTTATGATTATTTACTAAAAAGGTTTAATTTTAGTAATATTAATTCTATTTTAAAATATTTTATGCTATATAATATGATATGCATGTGCAACACACATGTTGTAAGTCTAGTTGACATTAAAAGTGTGACCTTTTAGAGGCTATTTATTTATATTTATCTAATAAATCAATGAATGCTAAAAGAGAATAGTTAGACAGTATGAATTACCTTAAGCAGCCAACATAATTGCCGCAATCAAGTGGTGTAAAAGCTAATGGTTAAGCAGAAATTCATACTATCCTTTAGCAGCATTCCCACAATGACTGCAAAAGCCTATGCCGACCCCTAAATTGCTGGCTAATGTTCATTGGACGGTATAGAGTATCGTGGTAAATGTTATTGCAGCAAAAACCATATTTTATTTCCGCAAAAGAGCTCTTTTGTAGTAGCGATTGCATCAATGCAAGTAAATAGTCTTAAAATATGTTGAATTTGGATATTGAATTGGACTCAGTTGAAGATTCTCTTAAAATAGGTCAAGGCTTGAAGAAGTTGAGATGGAATCCAATTCAAATTATTTTGAGCACAACCCTTAAAATCCAGGGTGGATTAGGCGGATTATCTATAGTTGGACTCATTTTTTACACCCCTAATAATGATTGAATCAACTCTTTACTCTTAAAACTCACCCTAACCATTGTCCTCTATTACTTACTTTGTTCAAGAAAAATATCTTCAAAAAGGAGAGTATATTTATATTAGCATCTATATGTGTGTCTCACATCCAAACTTTATCCAAATTATTGATAAACTTTTAAGGATATCCCGTTACTAACAAATTTCATTTGATCTTTTGAACTAGACATCACTACATGAAATAGGAATACTTTTGGGAATATTTACAACAATATATATATATATATATATA
>NC_028643.1:21092909-21106559 GCF_001406875.1 Solanum pennellii
AATAATATCATATATATATATATATATATATATATATATATGAGAAAGCATCATGGTTCATAACTAAAAAAGTATCTTGCAAATCTCTTTCTTTTAAACGTTAAAGAAAATCACATCCATGAATATAGTTCAATCCTTAAAATAAAAGAAAATTTATGAAAGATAAAATCTAAAATCACTTGGCTAAATGAGAGATACTGACAAAAATGAATTTCACACACAACTACTTTATATTGTAGAAGATGAAGCAGAATTCTCTCCTTATAGCCATCAGTGATACATGAATTTATAATCAATCTAATATTATAAATCACACAACCAATTTTTTAAGGATTTGTTTTGAACATCTCACTCATCAAGCATATCAAACTCCTTCATTCATGGGAAAGTCGATCTATTTGAGATACATAAATAAAATCTAGGAGACAACAAGGAAATTAAAGATGCAATCAAATTACTACAACATGTTAAAGCACTAGGTCCAGATGGTCCCTATCCTTTCTTATTTCCAAAAATATTGGAACATAATAGGATCTACATAGTCTCTTTTTATAAAACATAAAAACTAAAAAACATTCAAAGATTATGCATTTCAATGGAGATAAACAAAATCCACATTTGTATAATCCCCAAATGTGCCAATGTAACAACTTTAAAAAACAATCATCCCATTACCCTTTGGAATACCTCTGATAAAATAATCACAAAAAATATGTTGAATGGCTCCTCCATATCAACAGATAATAGATGTAACCCTTTTTTTTAAGGAATCTGTTATTAGTTTCATATATTTCCGCCATATAGTAGTATACATAGTTAGTCATATTTACTATTAGTACTTTAATACTTTCGCTTAAACTAGGTTTCTTTGATTATTATACTTTATCAGGTTTGTATTGGCTCTATTTAAAGAGAAGGATGTACGAGAATAAAGTCTCTTTCTCTATTATATCTCACACCATTATATGGTATCCATAGCTTTTCTTTTCCTCAAATAGTTCTAATTTCCTTATTTCCCACCTACCACCAATGACATCCTCATTTACCAATTATGATGCAACTAACGTTACAACCATTGTTCAATTAAACTTTGTTACCCAGTTCTTCCATTTAAACTTCCTGGCAGCCCTAAATTCTCCCTGTAGAAGATCTAAGTATTCATGCTTATTAGAGGACACAATATTTCTGGTCATCTCGATGGTACTATTCGTACTCTTCCCGACACCACCACCAACAACAACCTTACAATTTCAAACCCCGATAATGTAAATTGGTTTCGTCAAGACCAGTTAATCCAAAAACAATTTTAACATCAGTAGGTCCCAATCTTTCTGCTATATTAGTTGCTGCAACCACATAAATAGAAGACTGGGATTCCCTCCATAAGTCATATGCCAATAAGTCACAAACTAGCATATTTAGCTTGCAAGATCACCTAGGTCGTCTCAAAAAAGAGAGTCAACCTATAACAGACTATCTCAACCAAGTTCGGTCTCTCTGTTATCTTCTTGCGTCTGTTGGAGATCATGTAACTAATTCCAAACTTATTGTCAAGATTCTAATTGGTCTTGGACCAGAATGCCGTAAAATCTTTGCAGTAATTCGAACACGTGGCACCCCAATTTCATATGCTGAACTGTTTGAAAAGCTTGGCGATCACAAGTTTTTCCTCAAACACAAAGCTCCACCTTAATCCACTTAATTTTTTTTGTTGTTTCTGAAGTCTATTGGCTAACTAATTTTCTCCGAGATATACACATATTATTGTTTACTTTACCAACTATTTTCCGTGACAACGTTAGCACAACCTACATTTGTGTTAATCCTTTTTTTCACAGTAATATGAAGCATATAGCCATTAAGTTTCATTTTGTTCGTGACCAAGTTTAATAAAAGGAACTTAAGGTTCATCACCTTCACTCTAGAGATCAAGTCGCTGATGTCCTCATCAAACCTCTTCCCCGCAAAGCTTTTCAGCACCATTTTTGTAAGTTGGGTCATGTTCTAGTCACCCCCAACTTGTGGGGGCGTATTAAGAGATAATAGTTGTTGCCCTTTTCTTTAGGAGTCTATAATTAGATTCCTGTATATCATCCATGTGATAATATACACAGTTAGTCATCTTTATTATTTAGGAGTTTCATGTTTCTTGTAAAGTAGGTTTCTATTAATATTGTACTTTACCAGGTTTGTAAACCTTTATACTCCATGTCTGAGAGTCTTGTGCTTTACCATAGCTTGTTGGTTCGGAGCTAACCAAATTAAACTGATACGAGTTCCCTCACTAGTACATCGTCCACTAGTTAATCTTCTTGAAGTTAAGGGTGCTCTTTTGAAAATTAATAAGAATAAGAGGTCTTCTGATTTTTCCAATCCCAACCTACTGCTTCATCAAACTTCCATTCTCGGCTAAGTATTAGTTTTTCTGATTTTAAATAGAAAATCTTGTATTATTTGGATGAACTATATCCCATTAATATCCCTTTGTGAGCCTTGTTTTCTTGCTTATTCCTCTGTGTTTCTGGAACTCGATAATAACATACACACCTAAAGATTTTGATATAGTTTACTGATGGTTTGTTCCCACACAAGGCTTTATATGCAGTCATGTCTTGTAAGGTCTTAGTAGGCAATCTGTTCATCAAATTTACAGAGGTACTGACTTCCTCCGTCCAAAAATTTACAGAGGTACTCACTACTCTCATTATGTTCCTTTTAGACACACCTTTTTTTGTGGAGTGTATGGTAGTGTCAATTGGCGTTCAGTACATGTGCTATTACAAAATCAACAAACTGACAAGAAGTATATTCTCCTCCATTGTCAGAATTTAAAGCCTTAATATTAGGATAACATTGATTTTATTCTAAAGCTTTAAATTGTTTAAAAATATCAAAAACTTCACTCTTCAGCCTATTAAAATAAACCCAACACATTCGTGTGTAGTCATCACTACGAGGAGAAAGTATTTTGTAACCACTCAATGAATCTATTTATTGGGCCACAAGCATCCGTATAAATGAACTAAAGTTTCAGGTTAACTCTCCACACTTGATTAGCTTGATATGTCAATTTTGTTTGCTTCCGCAATTGTAAAGTTTCACAAACTTTAGCATTACAAAGAATGTTAGGCATATTTTCTACTAGCTCTTTTTTTTTCATCTCTGCAATGCTTCTCAGATTGAAGTGACAAAACCTTTTGTTCCATAGTTTTGTACATGTTTGTGAAGTAATTGTTTAAGAATGCTCAACTATTTTCTCCCAATCAAATAAAATATTTATTTGCCCTTGTTGACATAAAATAATTCTACTCCAAAAGGGCCAGAAACAACACATTCACGATTCTTAAAATGCAAAGAATAATTATTATCAAGCATTTGTCCAACACTCAACAAATTTTTACTCATATCAGGTGTGTACAAAACATCACGAATAGTTTTGATACCTGATATTGTTGAGATAGACACCTTACCTATGCCTTTGACTTCTACTGCCTCACCATTTCCCACTTGTACTTAAGATTTTATGGTACGATCAAGGAAATTGAACATTTCAACATCATTGCACAAGTGATGTGTGCAACAACTATCAAGAAGCCATGAATCAGAGGATTCGTTGATTGGAAACTATTAAACTACATATAGTTTCTCCTCGTGTATTTATGCAACTTCTGCTATTTGTACTTGCAAATCACTGTAGGCTTTTGCTCTTTATTTGCAAACCTTGGATATGTGCACCCTCTTCTAATAGTTGTCGCAAATAGCACTGACTCTCTATCAATAGTAATTTTCAAGATGTGTAGTTCTTTTACAATGTTTTCACGGAGGGAACTTCTACTTCATATCTCCATTATTTCCTCCATCATGCTTGCCCTTATTCTTCTGGTTGAATTGTTTCTTTCATTCACCAGATACCTTTTTTGTACAGAGAAAGCTCCTTCAGTGAACTTAACTCATCTCATAGTCCTCCTTTTATATTATCTTGAAGAGAACTCATTAGTTCACCTACAGAAAGTTTGCCCAGGTCCTTGGATTCTTCAAGAGAGGAAATCATAGATTCAAGCCTCTCAGTAAGAGTCATAAAAAAATCTTCAAAATTTGTTTGCCCGTAAATTCTTCACCAAGAAGTCTAATATTATTAACAATCAAATAAAGTCGATCAACATACTTAGTGATTGTTTCATCCTCCTGAATATTGAAGGACGCAATCTCTCTTTTCACTTTCAACATTTGCATTTGACTTGTTCTATCGCTTCTTTGATATTCTTTTTTATTCCTATCCCAAACCTGGCTTTATATTTCTTTGTCCTCTCTTTGTTATTTGATTTGATTTGAGCCAATTTAGGATTTTCTGGTAGATCCAAAAGTGGTTTATCTTCCATCACGGTTACCCAAAGTTCATAGGCTTCCAGAAAAGCTTGCATCTTCACATACCAGATTTTGTAATTTTCACCGGTGAGAGTGAATGGTGGATTTAAAGTAGGTTGCTGGATGCCATTTGTATTGTAGGTTAAAATTTTTTGAACCTGTAAGAACAACAAGAGGTTCTGATGCCAGTGTAAAAACAGAAACACTCAAAAATTCGATTTGAAGGATAAAAAATAAATTTAACATGTCAAATTCCAGGTGTGTATTAATTTGCAGAAGATATGAATTTCTAAACGATTTCCTATCTAGTAGCCACTCATAAAGTGGACTCTTAAAACTAAATAAGAACATGTGCCACTAACAGCCATAAAGGGGCCATTAACAACCATATAAGATGATACTACTTCAAAACGTTGAGCAACTAGAGTTAACTAAGTCTAACTAGAAAATAGGAAGCACTAAACTGAAATAAGTAAAAAACAGTAAAACTAATAAGTTGGAAAAAATGCCAATTGTCTAACACTCCACTCATAATGCTATCCACTCCGTCCTTGGTGCTGCCACATGGTCCTTGGACCTGAACATATGAAGGCAATCTCACCAGATGATCATATTGTTCTTTTTGATTTCCTTGACGTGGTCCATTGTCACTTCACATGTGGTCTGAGCAGTTGCTACTGATCCAGAATTCCTTCCTGTTATCCACTTGAAGTTTTGAGGAGAACCTTTCAACCTCTAACAATTATTTTTCTGTGTGTCCAACCTTCTTATAGTAATCACAAAACCAATTTGTTTTGTTAATATAAAGAATGCAATAAGTTGTCCTGTTGACGTGTTAAAAATGTTTGGAAGGACCTCTATAGACTTTATTTCCATTTGTATGCTTGATGTAAGTGTGGTTTGTTCTGGAATCGCCACTTCCAAAACTAACATTAAGTGAGGTAGAGGCTTCAAAACAAACGCTTAGTGTGGTAGAGGCTAAACTCATCGTATTGGATGGTTTGAATTGTTGTTTATTTTTTTAACTTTATTTAGTCGTTAGTATTTCAGTTGACTTAGTCTGTAACACATGAATAGTTAGTTGAAAAAAGAGAGAAGAATCCTTTCAGTTTGTTAATAGTTGGCTGATTGAAGGAGTTAACGCTATCTTGTATTAAGTTAGTAAAACTCTATCTAAAAGCGTTAAATTGATGTAATTCAATAGATCAAAATTTTGGCCTATTGAATAGAGTCCAAGTTTATTTACCTCCAAGTTTAGTTTTTTGTTTTTCCATCAGTGGTATCAGCGCTAGGTTCGTCAGAGAAATAGCAAAAGAAATTGCACCTAACTTGTGGGATTGGAAAGATCATTCCAAGAACTTTCCAACAATATCTAGAACTACACCTAACTCTTACTGAGCTATGATTTAAGATCATTTAATGTTGACCATAACTCAACTTTAATTTAGTTCCAATTTTCCAGATTTACTCATACTTTCCAACAAATATTATTTTCAAGTTCTTAGCTTCTTTATAGCTATTTCAAGTTGCGAGATATTACAATGTCTGCACCTTGGAAACATTCTTCCTCGAATTAACTTCTATTACTATGCTAGGAGTGGTAACATCTAGTTCAAACAACCAACAAGCAAATTCAACAAAGAAGCTTATTCATAATTCAAAGAGTACTAAGAAGAGAATTAGTACCTTAATCCATATTTTCTCTGGATTCAAATAGATGGATAAATCTCTTGTTAATATCCTCTTAGGATCCCCAAGTAGCTTTCCCAATAAATTGGTTCCTCCAAAGAACTTTAACTGAAGAAACTTCATTGGTCCTCAATTTTCGAACTTGGCAATCTAAAATATGAACCGAAATATATTTATAAGATAGACTATCCTTGACCCCAATATTCTCAGTTGGCGTGATCAATGATGAATCGCCCATGGACTTTTTCAACATAAAGATGTGAAATAATGGATGAACTGCTACTAACTCTTGAGGTAGCTCTACTGATAAGATACATTACCAATCCTCTTGTTTATGCAATAAGGTCCAACGTATCGGGGCCTAAGATTTCCCTTCGTACACAATTTCATGACCCCCTTCATTGGTTAAACCTTCAAATACACCTAACAATCTGCCTCGAACTCTAAGGGTCATTCTCCTAACATTTGTTTAGGATTTTTAATGACTTTGCGGCGTTTTAAACCTCTCATAAATCACCTTCACTTTCTCCATAGATTGGTGAACTAAATCTTGTCTTATCAACCTTGCATAATTAACCTCAAACCATCAAATAGGAGATTTGCATCTTCTCCCATAAAGAGCTTCATATAGAGCCATCTAGATGCTAGAATGATAACTATTGTTGGCAACAAACTCAATGATAGGTAGTTGATCATCCCAATTTACTTTTAATTTAATAACACAATCCCTCAACATATCTTCTAATGTCTGAATAGTATGCTCTGCTTGTACCATAGTCTCAGGATTAAAGACAGTACTTAAGTTCACCTTTGAACCTAAATCTTTCTAAAAAGATTTCCTCTATTTGAAATAATGGAGATCGGAACTCTATGAAGTTTTACCGCCTCTTTAATGTACATCTTATCTTAATCCTCTACAGAATGGGTAGTCTTTACTGGAAATATTTGGCTGACTTTGTCATTCTATCAACAATCACCCAAATAGAATCATGATGCTTGCGAGATCTGGGTAAACCTGTATCTCCATTTCCACTTTGGAAGTTCTATATTTTGAGTCAAACTACCAGGTATTTTGTGCTCTGCCTTAACATGTTGGTAATTCGGGCACTTGACTACAAATTCAGCAATGCTCCTTTTCATACCATTCCACCAATATACTTCCCTCAAATCGCTATACATCTTTCTGGAACTTGGATGAATTGAGTATCTGGGGTTATGAGTTTCCTCCATGATCCTTTCTGGGAGTCCATCCATGATTGGTAGACACAATCTACCTTGATACTTCAACACACCATCTCCCCCTTGTTCAAAAGGTACTACTCTTTTCTTTTGAAAATTTTCCTTTAAGTCAAGCAAAATGGGATCTTGGTCTTGCTTTCCTTTCACCTATTACACTAGTGATAATTTCTCCCCATTCGTCACCACTATTCCTCCTTTTGTGGAATTCATAAATCTAATTCCTAGGCGTGCAAGTCTGTGCACCTTTTCTGTTAACTCTATCTTTTCTTCCTCCACATGGAAGTACTACCCATATATAACCTTCTTAAAGCATTAACAACCATATTAGCCTTACCGTGATTATAAAGAATACTCATGTCATAAACCTTGAGTAATGTTAACCACCTTCTCTCTTTGAGATTGACCTCTCTCTGAGTGAACACGTATTGTAAGATCTTGTGATCAGTGAATATATAAACATGAACAACATACAAATAATGACGCCATATCTTCAAAGCAAAAAGTACAACAGCCAACTCCAAGTCATAGGTTGGGTAGTTCTCATGAACCTTGAACTGTCTAGAGGCATAAGATATAACTTTGTCATTCTTCATTAAGACACAACCTATGAAAACTCTAGATGCATGACAAACACTACAAAACCTTGAGTACTTTCTATCAAAGTCAAAACTGGGGCAGTAGTCAATCTCTTCTTCAACTCCTAAAAGCTTTTCGAACAAGCTTCATACCATTTAAACTTCATTATTTTCTGCGTCAACTTCGTCGAAGGAGGCGAAATGGAAAATAAATCTTCTACAAATCTTCTGTAGTTACCAAATAAACCTAAGAAACTCCTAATATCACATGGAGTTGTGGGTCTAGGCCAATTTTGCACTACTCTAAATTTTCTTGTTATCAACTATAATACCCTCACCGGAAACTATTTTCCCAAGAATGCCGCAGAATCAAGCCAAAACTCTCACTTAAAGAACATGACATACAAATCTGAATCCCTCAAAATTTTAAGACTATTATGAGATAACTGAAAATCATGATCTTCTTAAGTCCTTGAATAAATTAGTATGTCATCAATGAAGACAATATTAAAAAATCTAAATAAGTTTCAAGAATCTATTCATAAGATCCATGAATGATGTAGGTGCATTGGTCAATCCAAAGGACATTACCAAAAACTCATAGTGTCCATATCTGGTTTTAAAAGTTGTTTTTGGAATATCACATTCCCTTATTCTCAACTGGTGCTAGCCTGATCTGAGTTCAATCTTAGAAAATAAAATCCACCATGATGCTAATTTAATAGATCGTCAATTCTAGAAAGAGGATATTTATTTTTAATGGTAACCTTGTTCAACTAACGGTAATTTATGCACATCCAAAAGGAACCATCCTTCTTTCTCATAAATAAGACCGGAGTGCCCCAAGGTGAGACACTTGGTCGAATGAATCATTTCTCTAAAAGGTCTTTCAACTGCTCTTTTAACTCTTTCAAATCTTATAGTGCCATTATATATGGAGGAATAGATATAGGACGAGTATCTAGATGAAGATCTATATCGAATTATATATGTCTCTTAGGAGGGACTTCGGGAAGATCATATGCTCTTTTACTGTTGGAACTTATTGAATAGGAGTTACCTGAACACTTGAGTTATTAAACTGGACTAAGTGATAGACACATATCTTAGAAACAAACTTCCTTGCCTTAAGGTACGAAATGAAATGACCCTTAGGCACTACTAAACTAATTTTCCACTCTACGACTGGCTCATATGGAAGTTGAAACTCGACAACTCGAGTTCTACAGTTAACTAAGGCATAAAAGGCAAGAAGTCAGTCCATACCAAAGAATGACATCAAAGTCTACCATGTCGAATTCAATTAAATCAGTCATAGTACTTTTGTGATTGAAGGAAACAACACAATCACAATAAACTCACTCTACTAGAATGGACTCACAAACAGATGTAAAAATACTAAATGCTTCACTAAGTTTATCAGGAATAATATCAAATTTCATTGCAACATATGGAGTTAACAACGATAAACTCATTCTTGGGTCTACAATGCATAAACAATAATGTTAAAGGCTTTAATCATACCAGTGACAATATTTGGCGAACTCTCATGCTCTTAGCAATTGGTGAGAGCATACAAGAGCTTTGTTCCTCCGCCAGTTCCAAAAGTTGCACCTCTAGGTGAAACCTTTTCTAGTGGAGCAACTAATGAAGACTGGGCTCTATTGTCCTCACTACCATTTCCCAATTTATTATTTGGACACTCTCTCATGAAATATCTTGTTTGACCCACATTGGCACAGGCAGGAGGATTGCTACCTACTTGCGCCAAACTACCTTGAGAATAGGAACATTTAAATCTGGAACTCTGACCATAGTAGTCAACCTTGTTCTTAGGTGCAGGTGCACTATGAGATGATGGAGCAGAACCCTTCTGATTCTGCTTGAAAGATAACCGGGTGGCACTATTCTTTTGTTGTCCTGAATCATTCGCCATCTTAGATCTCTTTTTATTGAACTCTTCTCAATCTCTTATCTACTCTTTCTCTACCTTCTGCACATAGACCATCAACCTCGAATGTCCAAGTGTCCAATAAGATTGTTGCCCGACCCTCTTTGCTTGATAGACAGCCTAACCCAACAACAAATAAACTCATTCTACTCCTCATGACCTTAACCATCTCTGTAGCATAATGAGATAGTTTCGTGAACTTCAACCCATACTCAAACACAGTTTGAGATTCCTACATTAGTGTGAGGAACTCACGTACCTTGGCCTCTTCTAACTCTTTGTGAGAATAATTCCCTAATAAGGCCTCCTAAAATAAATCCTAACTCACAAGTGGTGCATCTTCTTCTCCACCCTTTTTGCAATGATCAAACAACATTCTAGCAACACCCTTGAGTTGATAATCATCTATCTCAACTTTCTTAGCGTCACCAACTTGCATCACCTCGAACACCTTCTTCAGTTTCTCAGTGAAGCTCTTTGGGTCCTAAGTAGTGCTCGGACTAGTGAAACTTGGGGGATTCATCCTGAAGAATTACCAAATCCTAATAAAGAAAGAAATACAGAAAGAAACAAAAGGAGTCCTCCGGAATTAAAGGAGGCTCACCAAATGACTCTGGAGTACTCAACTAGATCAAAGGTGCACTGGATGCCGATCCTCTTTACCTGCGTATGCATTATGATACGATGCAATACACCTGCCATCAGTACATTGAATGTACGAGTTTGCAATTTTAAATGTTAAACAACATAAGCTACAAAGAGTTAGAAGGGACTAAAGAACTTACCTGGCTCAACTCAACATAACTGACTGATTTCAATATGAAACAATTTCAATGCAAGTGCAATATGAGGAAAAGTTGTTTAAAACATGTTGTAAGCTCTGAGATGTGTGTAAAAATACAATGAACTGATGTATATAAAATATAATAACTTCTGTGGGAGTTTCTGTACCCGAAAACTATCAATTTAGAGCTACAATGATGATACAATGATCTATCTCACACTGCCAGCGCATCCTATACCCGGCAAAAGGTATAAGACCTGAACTAACTTATGGATCTACTAGACTATTTAGAAAAAGATTCATATGAAAAGTATGATCCTTTTCTACCCATTTTGGCTTCATGGTTTATGGTTTTGTGAGTTATTTGAACTCTCCCCTAATTCAATAATCAATACTACTACCAAAATATACTTGCTCTTATGTTAAAAAAAGAAATACTCCTTCTATGATTTGTGTTTAGTGCTCAGAACTTAGTTCAAAGGCTATCTTGGGATTCTTAGCTTTCCTGCTTGCTTCAGTTAGAAAGCTATTACTCTTTTTCTGTACACTAGCCCGAAGGCTCTTTGGAAATCTCAATTTCCGTTCTTTTTTATATAAGAAAACATTTATTGTAAACCTTTTTGGGAATACATAGTCCCCATATAGTCCTTTAAACAAAGTACGTCAACTTTAATCTTTACCGAACTTAACTCTTATATATTAAAACAAAGTTAAAGCATTTGTAAAAAGACTCTTGAAAATTTTGATGAACTTTACTTTACTTGACTCTCAACTTTGATCTTGTCTCTTACTTTGAATTTGACTGTTACTAGATCCTTGAATTTAATTATAGATTCAAGGAGTATTATTTGTTTTGGAGGAATCTCTTGATGTTTAGGAATGATTTCAAAAAGTTAAACATATGAAAAGTTATGAAATCTCCGTTCGTGGAGCAAGTCTATGACGCGGAGATGCTACCAAAAGATATTCGCGAGGAGTACGCATTCATCTCCGCGAAGTGAAGCTTATTTTTTGCTCACTGGGGGAACATGTTCGCGATGTGGACTTATTTCAGTCAAGTTGTCCGACTTTTTCCTTCTTCGTTTTTCTATCCCAATTCTCCTAAACACGAATATCTTCCTCAAAATTATTTTTGATCCCAATACCCAATATTAATACTCATAAACCTAACTTAAAGCAACTCAAAAACTCCAAAATTAAGGTCTCAATACTCCAACATTAAACTCAATTCAAGAACACACCTAAATTCAAGAATAGAAATCAAGAAGATCAACTTTCAATCCTTTTTAGAACATGTTTCACTGATTAAACACGTTTGACATGTGGGTGAACAAACCCAATCGCCATGAGAAACTCACATACCTTTTAGGAATCACCCCGAAAAAATCCACAATAAATCGATCGTTTCTTGGAAAATTCTTGTTTCTCCTTTTGTTCTCCTTTTGCATTATTTCTCTAAAATCTGTAACGTTAATTCTCAACTTTATAAATTGAATCAACTCTGATTTTTACCCCAATTAATCCCTTAAAATGAATTATTAAGTAGGTATGGAAAAGACAATCTTGCCCTTGCCAAATACAGATTGGACTTTCCTTAATCAAACAGTCCAACTTCCGAAAGGCATAACTCACTCATACGGACTCAAAATAGCCAAAACATGGCAACATTGCAAAGATTGTTCCAAGACCATTACAACTATATCTGGAACTACACCTAAATCCTCCTGATCTAGGAGTCATGACCTTTTAAAGTTGACCAAAACTCAACCGTAACTTACTATCAATTTTCCAGGTTTCCTCATACTTTCCAAAAATTATTATTTTCGATTTCTTATCTTCTTTCTGGTTATCAAATTGCGATATGTTACAAGTAGTTCAATCCTAACAAATCAATCAATAAACTTCAAAATGCATCAACTTGAATTAAAAGTGCATTAGAACAAATATTAAAGTTTAATTAGAAGAGACAATTATGTATGTATTAAATTGTATAACTAATGAAACACAAAGCAATGATTTATAAAGTGAATTAAGTTTATATCAATAATTAATTAAACAAGTTATCTAATAGTAACAAATAATACACTACAAAATGAATTAAATTTGTGTTCAAAGTGCATATTACACAATATTAAAGTTGAATTATAATAAGAATAGCCTAGAACCAAACAAAGGACCTATGATTAAAGTAGAAGTTAAGTACTTATATGTAACAACATGACTCGCAAAACCAATAAAATAAATAAGAAAATAACAACTTAATGAAAAATATAGTTGTATAATGATATGGAATTACACCTATCTCTACTTGGTTTGTTTTCCTTTTGTTGGGCAATGGAATTGTGACTTCGTCAGCTCCAAATGAAGGATATAGTTTCCCAATCTTTCTGGATATAACAGTTTTGAAAATAGGGGGTATTCACGATCACAACGCAACTAGAGGAAGTATTCACGATCACACACACAACTATAAATTACATAGAGAGTGGAAAAACTGGTATCAAATCAACTCACCTTATATTCCATCAGAATAATCTCATCACTACAGTATGAACTAATCTGGAAATAAAGGACTCTGCTCATTTTCCATTGTGATTGATACCCCTAAATGAGGGATAATGCAGGGAACATTAGCTTAATATGTGCTAGTATTAGAAGAGTGATGAATGTCCTAAATTTATTATTCTTGAGCATCTTTCATGTGTTTATCTATTTGATTACTTTCAAATATTTTTTATCATTATAGGTAACCTAGAACAAGAATGCCTCATGGTCCTATTTTATTAAAAGATGTTAAACTTCCTCCAGAAAAGACATTTGATGTGCCATTTAATAGTCATAACAAATCTATTGGAAAAGAGGGCAAAACATTTGCTAGCTTTTTAGGAATTATTAGAGAACTCCAGAATTAACACCTCTAAATATAGTGATTGGAGAATTGAGTACGATCAAAAGAAGAAATTGCTGGAGTTTGTAAGGGTCTGAGTTAGTATTATTATTATGTGAATAAACTCATTATGTTTATGATATCATATTATATATATATA
>NC_028643.1:21107138-21162141 GCF_001406875.1 Solanum pennellii
TATATATATATATATATATATATATATATATATGCTTTCCGGATTCTTTTTATATAGAAGATATTGTTGGGATTTCAAAAACTTCCAGCCGGTCACCTTATTTCTTCGCTGAAGGTGTTATATATATATATATATATATATATATTGACTTTTATTTTGCAGAAGAAGTTCTCTTTTCCAAAACACAGGGAAGCGTTTGTCTTAAAGTCACTAGGAAAGAAATTAAAAAACTACAAATGTGAAATAAAAGGTGAGTATATGTCAAAATATAAGACTTAAGACTCTTTTCTGAAAAATAGACCAAATCGCATGAGAAATAAATGGAGTGATCTAGTCTCTTAATATCTTTCCGATAAAGCAAAAGTATAAAAATATCTTGAAACATACCTACTTTCTTATTTTAACTATGTGTTCATTTAAGTGATGCTACATTTTCTTATAACTTGTAAGATATTATTTAAATATTTCAACAACAAAGGCATACCTAATTAAACAAATAGAATAAATAGTACCAATTAAAAGATGCCTCACACTAGAGGATCAAAAAGTAATGCAACATTGATGCATGAGAAGGTAAATCTGTGAAATGTATTTTTAAAGATTTTTTGTCACGCATATGTTGCATCAATTCTACTACTTAGGGTGAAAATGGAATAGAGCATACACGAGCAAAAAAATTCTTATTAACTCATAAAAACGGTGGATGGTAGACCACTAGATGATGATTTTGCCAAGGCAATCGCAAACTTTCTTCCAACCGTTATTTTAAATATCATGAAACAATTAAAAAATAAACATTACAAGTGAATAAGCCAATTTCAAATTGGATTTGTTGTCTATTCTATGAGTCTATTCTATGATTAGGATATGACAAACTAAAGGATGAGCAATAATGAAAGATCTACAGACCAACGTCCTCACAATGTTTCTTGGGAAGATTATGTGTATTCTCAAGTGTTGAGAAATGAGAGGAGTGGGTATGTTCGTGGCTTAGGACTTGGTCAACTCCTTCAATTCTATTGGCTAGTAAATCTTCCGTAGAAAATATTGTTGTAGAAGATTCATCTAATGAAGTTGTACAAATGTTAGAACAAGAAATAACCGAGTTAAAGGAAGAAAAAAATGAAGAAATGGATCTGATGAAACCAAATCACGAGGATTTGCAATCAGATTTACTCAAAATGAAACAATTCATGCAAAAGTATGCTCCTAATGAATATCTTCCTCAATATGAATGGCACATCTAATGAACAATTATATTAAAAGTCTTAGAAATTTTTTAATGATATTTTAATCCTATAAAAGGATTATTAACTAATGTCTTCATACTTACAGGATTCCGACCATAATAGTGGTTAAGAAGAAGTACTACAAGCATCAAGGATATCTAGTAATGATGAAATTACTCTACCTCAAGGTACTACTCATCTTTATCATTTGATGCTATTCTTTGTCTTTTCCTGCTTTGTAAATATTGTGTTGAATGGTAGATTTTCATGAGACAAAGACAGATCAGGAGAGCATGTGAAGTCAACTATTTTGGATGTGAGTTGTTATATGTGAAATGGTGAAATGCTATTCTAAATCAGTTTGTTTGCTTTGATGTGACCTAATCTTGTTATAAAATCTAGTTGAATCTATGTCCTGTTTTGCTCGAGTTTATCTGATGTTCGTTTGGTTTTAACTTTTAATGCACTAGTTGCACATTTATATAATTTTTGTGAAAGAAAACATTGTATTAATCCCCACAAACAGCCCAGTCTTTACATATTCTTAGTCACAACAATGTGTTTGTTGTTAATATTGTTGTATAAAGACAGTGGAGACTTTTTTGTTTTTAATGTTATTAATAATTGTGCAATTACACCTTTGCCAGATTTGTTTCTATAAGTATATATAGTTCAGTCACAACTACATTAGAAGAACCAAGATGGTGTTGCAAAAGCTTTACGAATCTTTCTTCTTAAATAGTCTAGTTTTGGTTCATATTTCTTGCCTATATGATAATGAATCTGTTAAGTTGTTAGGTTCTTAAGCTGACACTTCTTTAAAAAAAATTTCAAAGCACCTCAAGGTGGTTAACCACTATAACGGCTTTAGGCATTGTTGTATCTATCTCAGAAAGAATAACATAGTATAGATATTTTAATAGTTTTACCTCCTTATGATGCAAATAAGAGATGATTCATTGTTTAGTCCTCCTTTTCAGCTCAAAATTATTACATGTTTTTGAAATATCCATCTTACAAGCTAGTATAGGTTTCACTCTTTCAACCCACATCGAGACATTCATTTCCTAATTGTGTATGACTCTGGCGGCTTTCATAAAAAATATGTTATGTGCATCTGATACATTTACTAATTCTAACCTCAAAGGCAACAACTTTGTCACTAATCTAATCGTTATAGATACTTATATTTTGAGGTACAATGAGTGGAAATTATCTAAGTCATTTGTCTTCTCTTACTTGTTACATGCCTTCAACATCTAATACACAATTGTCGCTTATGCTTCCAGTACCAGGTCTCTGCAACCTCTACCTATTGTGGATCTATTCATCCTTATCCATATTTCCCTGTAATCTAGTATTTCCCTGTAATCTAGTTGTCTCGCTCCTTTTTCGAGCCACTGAAGTAATCCAGTTGTCTCAATATTCCCGTAAATTGTCTTCACTATATATAAGCAGAACAAAGAGGATGAAGATGTCAATGTAGGATCATTTCCATTTATTCTTCTGTTGGTACAACCTGCAGAGACCCACTTTATACAATTTCTTCATTCGACCAACTTCACATAATTGAGATTTTTCTTCTTCTGTTGCATCCTTTTGAGAACGGACTGTAAAAATAAATGTGCTCCACTGTTTCTAGTACATCCCCACATAGTTGGCATTTGTCATCGTGGCATATCAACATTGTATAAAGGATGTCTTTGGTACGTAATCATCCATGAAGGGCTAACCAACGAATAAAGTTGTGCTTAGGAAGAATTCCCTTACAACAAATCAACAAGCCCCACGTTCACTCTTCTAACTCGCATCTCCTCCATGTATATCTGCATGCTGTCGTGTATTTTCGCTCATATTAAAGCCCATCCATTCTGGTTGTATCCTTGAGCAAATTTATCTTTAATATAACATATCTTATTCCAGTACCAAAAACTATCATATGGAAAAGCATATTGCCACCAGTCCGTAACCTTTATAATGCAAAAGAGAGTGCAGGAATTATCGAAAATTGACGATTTCTTGTCCACATGATATTGAATTACCTAAATCCTTCTTGCTTGTAATTTTTCATACTAGTCACACTAGTTGAAATATGTTTATACTTTGGATTTCATCTATTGACAAGTTTCTTTTTTTATTTCAGGTTATACAATCTGAAGTTTGCAAACTTCATATGTGGGTGATTTCAAACACATTATTCGAAGAAGAGTAACAAAACTTGTTTGAAGACATTATTCAATAGTTTGAACAATAGAAGTTGTGACTGACTATTTTTGATCAGTACTTCCTTTTGTTTGTCTAGATTTAAAGAGATTCATTTTATTTTATCGATTAATAGTAATAGATATGTTTTCACCATAAGAGAATATTGTTGCTACTATGAGGCTACCTTTGTGAACGTGTTTGTTGGATTTTTATATATACTTGTTATAGAAAAATGTAGTAGATATTATTTATGGAGGCTAAACAATTGTCCTTAAATGTTATGATATTTATCGGCAATTCAATGGTAAAATTTCATTGCCGTTAAAACGACTACCCCTTAGAAACTATTTATTATGATATATCGACTAAAACTATGGAAGGCAAAGGACCACTGATAGCCGATATGAATTATCTATAGTAGCCAATATAATTTCCGCAAACAATCGCCATTAAAACTACTAA
This sequence comes from Solanum pennellii, assembly GCF_001406875.1. Lineage (NCBI taxonomy): Eukaryota > Viridiplantae > Streptophyta > Magnoliopsida > Solanales > Solanaceae > Solanum > Solanum pennellii. The sequence continues at coordinate 21,111,035 of NC_028643.1, forward strand.
CTTTTAGTTGTAATTTATTTAGATTTATAGACTAAATCAATGGACGTTAATAGACATAATTAACCAATATGCATCACTTATTAGCAGCCAACACAATTGCCGCAAACAATACTACCTTAAAAGAATGAACTCTTAACTTAAATATTAAATTATTATAATACCCTCAACTTAAAACACGAAATGTAGTATATACTCTATATTCTATATTGTATCATATTTATTTATCTTTATTATATTATATAATATTATATTAAAGACAATTATCTTTTCACATTGAAGGGTTGTTACATCTAAAAGCATTATAACGTTTTGATTAATTATGATCTGTTTGAAGGGTTGGACTTTTCTAAAAAGTTGCTACTTTTCCAAAGAGTTGTGACTTCTCTTAAGGGTGGCGACTTTACCGAAGAGTTATGACTATTCCGATGAGTTGTAACCTTTTTGAATTGTTGTAACTTTTCTAAAGGGTTTTAATTTCTTTTTTATAAGGCACATTACAAAGTACCTCATACACTATCCTTTGTTAATTTTAAAAAAAAGGGGTTTCCTCAAATATTTAAACTATGAGGAAGGGAAGACAAAGTATTTTTAAGAAGTAACTAAGAGATTTAAGAGTTACTCATTTTTTTATTTAACATAATAATCAAACAAATTTAAAAAATAGTGTGGTTGTAATATATATATATATATATATATCACTGTAACAACCTGATTTTCTTTAGATCTAATTTTTGACGTGATATTTTTACTCTCTATAACATTCTACTTATAACAGTGCTGAAACTATTTATAGAAGTACACTTTGTGTAAAATTACATCTTTATGATAGTCTTACTCAAATATTATTGACTAATAATATTTTGGGGAAAGGTAGAAGTACCTCCCTAGACTATGAACCAAATCTCAGAGACACAACTTAATTAAACTAAGGTCCGATTAACCCCTAACTCATTTTTTTGGTAATTTTATACACCTTTTTGGGTTACCTAGTATCCAAATATCTCCCATGCACCTCACCTAGGTAAATAATGTTGTGTGCCACATAAGTCAAAAGGTGTACAATATTGTATATAAAATGAGTTTAGGGGTAATATGATATTAGTGTTGTTAAGGTGTATCTCTGAGATTTGTAGAAGATATAGTATGTCCAAATAAAAAATATCACAATACTTATGATAATCGCTATTAATGTGATGCACCTATCAAATTTCAAGTATTAATATATAAGAGAAAACTTGTATTCAAATTGTGTTCATCATATATAGTAATAACTTCATGAGGAAAGACTATTGGTGACCTTTTTTATATTGATATTATTTTTCTATTTTGTTGATTATTATTTTTTACTAAATTGTGTACAGTAAATAAACAATATTACTAAGAAATGTCACTTTATCCCCACAATTATATTTTGAATGTATGCTGAAATTTTTCATTGAAATCGGGTCATTTTGGGCTCAAAAAATAATGAACTCTATGACAATTTGTATTAATCATTTAAAAACACTTGATTACTATTCTTTCAATTTATGATTATTTACTAAAAATCTTTAATTTAGTAATATAATTCTATTTTGCAATATTTATACTATATAATATGATATATATGTGCAACGCACATGCCGTAAGACTATTTGACATTAAAAGTTCTACCTTTTAGCGGCTATTTATTTATATTTATCTACTAAATCAGTGATTGCTAAAAGAGAATAGTTAGACGGTATGAATTACCCTAAGTAGCCAACATAATTGCCGCAATCAAGTGGTGTAATAACTAATGTTTAAGCGGAAACACATAATATCCTTTAGAGCATTCCCACAATGGCCGCAAAAGCCTTTGCCGACCCCAAAATTGCCGGCTAAAGTTCATTGGACGGTATAGAGTATCGTGGCAAATGTTATTGCGGCTAAATTCATATTTTATTGCTTGAAAGAGCTCTTTTGTAGTATCTATTGCATCAATTCAAGTAAATAGTCTTAAAATAGGTTGAATTTTGAGATTAAATTGGGCTCAAATGAAGATTCTCTCAAAATGGTTTAAGGCTTTAAGGAGTTGAGATTAAATCCAATTCGACTTATTTTGAGCCCAATCCGTAAAATTCAGGGTGGATTAGGCGGGTTATCTATAGTTGGATTATTTATTACACTCCTAATAATTATTGAATCAACTCTTTACTCTTAAAATTCACCTAGATCACTGTATTTTGTTACTTACTTTGCTCAAGAAAAATATCTTTAAAAAAGGAGAGTATCTTTATATTACGAACTATATGTGGGTATCACATCCAAAATTTATCACAATTATTGATAAAATTTTGAAGGATATCCCGTCACTAGATGATTTAATTTGATCTTTTGAACGAGACATCACTACTTTAAATAGGGATACTTTTGGGAACATATATTTGAGAAAGCATTATGGTATTCATAACTTAAAAAGTTACCTTGCAAATATCTTTATTTTTAAACATTAAATAAAACCACATCCATGAATATAGTTCAATCCTTAAAATTAAAGAAGATTTATGAAAGATAAAATCTAAAATCACTTGGCTAAATGAGAGACACTATTAAAACTGAATTTCACACACAACTACTTTAAATTGTAGAGGATGAAACAGAATCCTCTCCTTATAGGACAAAAGTGATACATGAATTTATAATCAATTTGATACTATAATTCACACAATCAATTTTTTAAGGATTTGATTGGAACATCTCACTCATAAAGCATATCAAACTCCTTCATTCAAGGAAAGTCGATCTATTCGAGATACATAAATAAAATCTACGAGACAACAAGTAAATTCATGATGCAATCAAATCACTTCAACATGTTAAAGCACTAGGTCCAGATGGTCCTTATCCTTTATTTTTTTCAAAAAGAACATAATAGGATCCTATCTAGTCTCTTTCTATAAAAAAAAGACATTCAAAGATAGATGCATTTCAATAGATATAAACATAATCCACATTTGTATAATCCCCACTTGTGCCAATGTAACAACTTTGAAAAACAATTGTCACATTACCCTTTGAAAAACCTCTGATAAAATAATCAGAAAAAATATCTTGAATGGCTCTCCATCATGTTAAGAGATAATAGATGTTACCCTTTTGTTTAGGAATCTGTTATTAGTCTCTTATATTTCCGCCATATGATGATATACATATTATTCATATTTACTCTTTTGGAATTCAATAATTTTGCTTAAACTAGGTTTCTGTTATTATTATACTTTATCGGGTTTGTATAGGCTCTATTTCAAGAAAAGGTTGTACGAGAGTAAAAGTATCTTTCTCTACTATATCTCAAACCATTATATGGTATCCATAGCTTTTTTTTCTCCTCAAATAGTTCTAATTTCCTTATTACCCACCCATCACCAATGGAATCCTCGGTTACCAATTCTAATGCAACTAAAATTACCACCATTGTTCAATTAAACTCGATTACCCAGCGCTTCCAATTAAACTTGCTTGCAGCCATAAATTCTCACTGTGGAAGACCTAGGTTTTAATTCTCATTATAGCGCACAATATTTATGGTCATCTCTATGGTACTATCCCTACTCTTCTCGAGACCACCACCACCAACAACCAGGAAATTTAGAACCCCGATTATGTAAATTGGTTTCGTCAGGACCAGTTAATCCAAACACAATTTTAACATCACTAGATCCCAATCTTGCTGCTATTGTAGTTGTTTCAATTATATAAATAGCAGTCTGGGATTCCCTCTAAACGTATTATGTCAATAAGTCAAAAACTAGCATATTCATCTTGCAAGATCGCCTCGGTCGTCTCACAAAAGAGAGTCAACCTGACTATCTAAACTAAGTTCGGTCTCTCTGTGATGAGCATGCGTCTGCTGGATCTCCTGTTACCAATGCGGAACTTATTGTCAAGATTCTCATCGGTATTGGACCAGAATCTCGCAAAATCTCTGCAGCATTTCGAGAACGTGACACCCGAATTTCATATGTTGAACTGTTTGAAAATCTTAGCGATCACGAGCTTTTCCTATTAAAGCAATGATCCACATCAATCATCTCTAATTGTTTTTATTATTTTTGAAGTCAATTGACTAACAAATTTACTTCGAGAGATTCACATATCATTGTTTGGTTCAGCATCTATTTTCTGTGACAACGTTATCACCACCTATATTTGTGCTAATCCTGTTTTTCACAGTAGGATGAAGCATATAGACATTAACTTCAATTTTGTTCATGAGCAAGTTTAATAGAAGGAAATTGAGGTTCATCACCTTCACTCTGTTGATCAAGTTGTTGATGTCCTCATCAAACCTCTTTCCCGCAAACCTTTTCAGCGCCATTGTCATAAGTTGGGTCTTGTTTCAGTCACCCCCAACTTGTGGGGGCATATTATAAGATAATAGATGTTACCTTTTTGTTTAGGAGTCTATTATTAGATTCATGTATTTCATCCATATGATGATATATGTAGTTAGTCATCTTTACTATTTAAGAGTATATAGTTTCCTGTAAACTAGGTTTCTATTAATATTGTACTTTATCAGGTTTGTAAACCTTTATACTCCATGCCTGAGAGTCTTGTTCTTCAGCATAGCTTGTTGGTTCAGAGGTAACCAAATTAAACCTCTGATAGACATTTTTTAAGATTCGAGTTCCCTCACTAGTGCATCATCCACTAGTTAATCTTCTGGAAGTTGAGGCTGCTCTTTTGAAAATAAATAAGAATAAGAGGTATTTTGATTATTTCAATCCCAACCGTCTGCTTCGTCAAACTTCAAATATCAGCTAGTAATTAGTTTTTCTAATTTTAAATTGAAAATCTTGTATCATTTGGATGAACTATAGCCCATAAATATCTCTTTATGAGCATTGTTGTCCAGTTCATTCCTATTTGTTTCTTGAACTCGATAATAACATACACACCCAAATATTCTGATAAAGTTAATCATGGTTTATTCCCACACCAAGCTTTATATGGAGTCATGTCCTGCAAGGTCTAAGTAGGCAATCTGTTCAGCAAATTTATAGTTGTATTGACTGCCTCCATCAAAAATTGATATGGGATCTTTTTAATTACGAGCAAAAGACATATGTCCATCTCCATTACTCTCATGTTCATCCTTTTAGACACACCAATTTTTTGTGCACTAAATGGTAGTGTTAATTGGCGTTCAATACATGTTCTATTAGAAAATCCACAAACTGAGAAGAAGTATATTCTCCTTGTTGGGAATGTAACCAGAATTGATGGGAAATAGAGGGAAAAAGAGGAACTTGAAAAGTTGGAAACAGGAAAAGTCCTCTTTGCTTTAGTGAAAAAGCATTTGTCCCTCATCGGTGGTGGAAAGAAATATAGGAGTGTTTAAATACAGAAACACCCCTAATAATTGTTAAAAGGGTTAGGAAGAGGGACCCCCCTCGCGCCGCCGTTGTTGTCGCTCACTCGACTCGGCTTCGGCTTTGGAAAATGATCAATCGGGAGATTATTTTTTGGACAAAGTTTGTTTTAATTATTTATTTATTATTTATTTAATTAAATTAAATTAAATGGCCAAACCGGTTTCAATTAATTAGTTGATAACGAAAATGTTTTCAATTATTTAGTTGAGGTTAACCGAAACGATTCACTCTTTTAGTTGAATAACCCGACCCGACTCGATCCGTGCGACCTGTTTTATTTAAGTTTTTCTCGATTTGATTTGAATTTTCCACCGTTTGGAAATGTGTTTTCTGAAAGGTTGCAACTTTCACGAACAACCATGACCGTTTGAAAGGTTACAAACTTTCATTAATGGTTGTGTGGATTCTGAAAAAGTTTTGCGACCTTTCAGAATTTGTTCCTCTTGACTATAAATACCATTCATTACTCATAATTTATCCTTAAGAATTTTTTTTATTTCTTCTTCTTCTTTTGCACAAAAATTTCTTCGTGTACTTTACTGTTGTTGAGTGGTTCGCTGACACCAGAGTTTTAGTATCTACACGCTGGTGATTGAGATCATTTTATCTTGGTAGGACATATTCCAAATCAAACCTCGAATACCAGAAAGGAATAATTTCCTTAAGTGGACAATGTGAATTCAGTAGACTTGATCTTTTTCTTGTTCAAATTTTTCTTTTTCGGATTCTGGTACGTTACACATTTTAGTATTTCTTAATTAATTTTTATTCATCTTTCTTAATGATTCAGTAAACTTTGGTTACTTCGTATCTCTACAAAGTTTTGTCGGAATCAATAATTCTGGTTTTCAAACACATATTAATTACAATCTTAAGGAAATTATTTATTATATATAATTTGTGTTTTGATGGATACAAAAATCTTCGTGATTCTATACTCCTTGAAGTCTACAATTATAAGTTATTAATTACTAAGATGGTATTGATTTTTGTTTATCAGAAATGACAAACAACGGTGTTACAGTGGTTGTTGCTGCACCAACCCGGACTTTTGTACTACAAGCAAAGAAACTGAGTAAATTCACTGGTGTGATTTCAAAGGATGGAAGCAGTGGGTATTTTTCAGGCTTACCACTCTTGGTTTGCAGAAATTTATTAAGTGAAGAAACTCCAGTGCCTACTGCTGATATGCCAAACAGAGAAAAATACATGATTATTGAAGCATGCAAACAGGAAGACTTCTTGTGTAAAGGCTACATTTTGAGTGCTTTAGAGGATGACTTATATAATGTCTATAGTGAAATAACAACTTCAAAATTGTTGTGGAATGTACTTGAGGAAAAATATAAGATAGAAGATGCATGCTTGAAAAAGTTTGTGGTCGCAAAGTTTTTAGACTATAAAATGGTAGATAGTAAAACTGTTGGATCACAAGTTCAGGAACTTCAACTTATTCTCCGTGATCTGATTGCAGAAGATATGGTTGTAAATGATGCTTTTAAAGTGGGTGCAATGATCAAGAAGTTTCCTCCTTCGTGGAACGACTTTCAGAATTATCTAAAGTACAAACATAATAAAGTGAAGCTTGAAGATACTCTGATCCGTCTCAAGAATGAGGAAGATAAAAAAAACACTGAAAAGAACTCTCTTAAGAGTTCAATAACCATTGGAGTTAATATTTTTGAAGAAGCTCATACCAAAGACAAAAAAAGAAAGAAATCCAACGGGCAGAAGTTAGAAAAAGCCAAGAAGAAGTTCAAAGGCAACTGTTACAATTGTGGTATGGCTGTTCATTGGTCTTCTGACTGTCGTGCTCTAGGAAAAGGCAAAGACAAAGGCAAAGGAAAAATTCAAGAAAACATCGTGGAAGAGATGGAAGATGCAGATGATTTAGTGCAATGATATCGGAGTGTAACTTAGTTGTAAATCCCAAGGAGTGGTTTCTCGATTCAGGTGTCACTCGACATATTTGCTCTGCAAAAGAAGCCTTCGCAATATACACCCCTGCTGAGTATGATGAAGATTTGTTCATGGGAAACACAGCAACAACAAGGATTGCAGGAACGGGGAAAGTATAGTTGAAAATGAGACCCGACAAGGTGTTAACTCTGAATAGTGTTTTTTATGTCCCTACTATTAGGAAGAATTTAGTTTCTACTTCACTACTCGTTAAGAACGGGTTTAAGTGTGTCCTGGTTAGTTATAAAGATGCAATAAGTAAGAATGAGATGTTCATAGGAAAGGGCTACCTCAATGAGGGCCTTTTTAAACAGAATGTAATGGTTATTGACTGTATTAATAAGAATTCTTCTTCTGTTTAATTATTGGAGTCAAAGGATTTATGGCATGCTTGTTTAGGACATGTAAATTATAAAGCCTTGCCAAAATTGGTTACTTTAGAAGTATTGCCTGATTTTAAATGCGACAAATTGAAATGCAAAATTTGTATGGAAAATAAGTTTGTTAAACATCCTTATAAGTCTATTGAAAGAAATTCAAAACCTTTAGACTTAATTCACACATATATATGTGATATGAAGTCGACAGCATCTCATGGTGAGAAAAAGTATTTTATAACTTTAATTGACGATTGCACTCGATTTTGTTATGTATATTTGCTTAATAGTAAGGATGAAACAATTGATGTGTTTAAGAAATACAAAAATGAAGTAGAAAACCAATTGAATCTAAAGATAAAAATGATTCAAAGTGATAGGGGTGGAGAATATGAATCTCCTTTTGCAAAGATTTGTTTGGAAAATGGTATTATTCATCAAATTATTGCACCCTATACACCGCAGTCAAATGTTTTGGCAGAACAAAAGAATAGAACATTAAGGGAAATGATGAATGCCTTAATGATAAATTTTGGTTCACCGCGAAACATTTGGGGGGAAGTCATCCTTACAGCTAATAAGATACTCAATAGGGTACCCCATAGCAAAACACTATCGATTCCATATGAGTTGTGGAAAAGAAGGAAACCCGACTTGAAATATTTCAAAGTGTGTGGGTGTTTAACTAAGGTGTAGGTTCCTTTACCCAAAAGGGTGAAAATTTGACCTAAAACGGTAGATTGTGTATTTATAGGATATGATGTGAATAGTAAGGCCTGCTGGCTTTTGGTTCAGAAATCTGATAATCCTGAGATTCATGTTAATACGATAATTAAGTCAAATTACACAGAGTTCTTTGAAAACATTTATACATATAAAACTGAACATGAGTCGACAAGTGAAAGACCGAAACGAACACAAGAAGAATCAACGGAAAATACACTACCTAGTGAGGATCCTAGGCGTAGCACTCACCAACGGAAAGCCAGCTCTTTCGTACCAGATTTTGTGGCACTGTTGCTTGAAAATGAGACTCAAACATTTAAAGCAGCTATGTCTTCGTCTGATTCAACTTATTGTAAAGAAGCTGTCAATAGTAAGATCGAATCAATTTTAAGTAATCACACTTCGGAATTGGCTGATCTTTCTCCAGGAAATAAACCTTTTGGATCAAAGTGGATCTTTAAAAGGAAAATGAAAGATGATGGAACTATTGACAAATATAAGGCTAGACTTGTAGTCAAAGGATACAAACAAAAAGAAGGTCTGCACTATTTCGACACATACTCTCCAGTAACAAGGATAACATTTTGTTAATAGCACTAGCGGCAGTGTATGATCTTAAAATTGTCACATTGGGGAATAACCTCTAGACGTAACCGGCGTCGTCTTCTTTGAGGACTAAGACTAGTATCTTAGCTTACATCATCACATTCATAGGTCAAAATTAGCGGAAATTTAAAAAAATTTACTACATCTACAGTGAGGTTAACATAGACCTCTACTTACACGAAATAGATATATATCGAGTATACATAGACCCTTCGTATAGGAATATTACTTAGTCTTTTACTTTTATTGCTCATAAATATATAGAACATAACATAGTCTCAAATAGTCGTCTCATCAAATTACCATCTAATAAGAGTATATCAGATTGAGCCTAGCCCATAAATCAATACAATAAGACATCATGTAGGTCATATAATGTTTAATATCCAAATGAAAAGAAAATAATATGAGAGTCTTAAAACTAAATCACATCATAGGCTTGATAGTGACATTGCCCTCGGAATGTAAGGACCTACCAACATGGATGATCAAGATTTCCAAGTCCTCTTCAAAGTCGTCTCTAAAATCCCTTCAGTGACCGAAACCTAAAATGTTGGGGAAAACAAAGAAATGAGGTTGGTACACCACTTGTACTAAGTATGAGACCATATGCACACATATCATGAAAGGATGCTAAAAGAGGACATTTCATTATGTATGCAATTTACTTTGAAAACCTTTATGCAAATTTAACAAGACCATACCAAATCAATAAGGCATATTAATTAAGTCATAGGCATGTACATCACAAGACCAACAACCTCAAATCTAGTCAAGTCAACATGCATATCATGTAATTGAATACATAGTCGAGTAACTCTATCATCAAGTCATAAATAACCACAAGCATGAATAAGAGTTCATTATAACATAACCAAATCAATACAACTACCCACAACCCCTATCAAGTCAACAAGTTCAATGACCAAGCAAAGCCCAATAACCTTACTCAATCAAGTAACCCAACAAGAATCATGACCAACATCCCACTTAACGTAGCATGACATTTAAGAGTATATATCATCATACTTTAACAATATACCAACACATATTCATAAATGACACCAATCAACATATAATATCAACAATGTGCAAGTTCATCATATGCATATCATGTACCATTACAAAACATATTCATACATGAGAACATCCTCCTAAGACTTTACCCAAGGCTAACTAGTGCAATGTTTAAGTAGAGTCTCATACCCCTACCTAGACTAATCTAAACCCTTTAGGTTATCTTAGTTAGAGTTCATTCCTTTAATTCATTTTAACTTTTTGGAACATCTTTCCCTAACCGACTTAGATCACAATGAGCTAATATGGAATTCGGTGTGATGGAACCCTACACCAAAAGAAGGCGGACTACATGCCAAGGTAGTACCAGAACATGAATATAGCAATTACGTGGATCCACTAGCCATTATTCCTATGGGGTCAAAATAGTTCAAGAACTAGGATATATAGTTGGGACCCTCTTTATGCTACATGCATTATAGTCTCCAATCTGAAGAGTACATTAGTGATCCTACCTTCCCTATGTGTGAAGGGACACTCCTCACTCTAGTTCACTCGGTGCTAAGCTAGAGTCCCTTTTTGAAATGTCTTTAATGTCTTTATTAATCATCATAGCCTATTGAAGGTCATAGGGTCTAACCCTTTTATAATAATAATCACCATAGCTCAATAGGACTTGCATGATTAATAATAATCATCATATTAGCATTTTCATATGATGATAAGGCACATTGGTAAATCATTCACCATCCTTATAACATTTACATCTTATCCAACACCTCACAAACCATAGACAAGACATTTCAATTCAACATCATACCAACTCTATCAAATCCTAATACAAGGAATACTGCAATACAACATCATGACATAATCACAAATAACCATAATTGAAGTAAAGAATGGGGATCACAAGACTTACCAAGTCTCCTTCACAATTCATCATCAAGGTATTACCAAAAACCCTTACTCAACCCAATTAGAGTGTAGTATCATCATATTACCATAACCAACATTACAACAAAGCCAATTGAATCACTATATCACAATTAATCACTATCTCATATCTTAAGATAAGATACTTAGGTCAATTCACAACATAATTCATAACCTAGATCAACCTCTCAAGAACTAGCATGATAGGACTAGAATTCATCCTTTTCTATTTATGATTGATACAATATCATCAACTAGTAATAATTCAACCAATAACCAGGTCAATTGAACCAACATTACTCAATTCACATCTAGATCACAACCTAGGATTAAGGGGTAAAGGTCATGTTCTACAAACTAGACCAATTCATGAAGATATGTCATATTCAACAAAGTATATCAATTCGTCAAGATATTTCATAATTTTGTTAAACCACATGTTAATCTATTCATAATATCCAAAAGAAATCATAAACAAAGTAATTCATAACATCAATTTCGTATTGTATGATAACCCATTTGAAAACCCAACTTTTGAAATCAATTTGGTGGAACCCTTTGAGGAAAGAGGTCTCAAAGGTGAAAGAGATCTCAAACCTTACTAATTGATGAATATTGATGGACAAACTTTACTCTTCTCAGACATTAAACCCTCCCCTATCTTGGACTTCAGTGGATTTCTTCACTAGAGAGAAAGAAGAGAGAAGGAAGAGAGTTTAGGGTTTGTGAATTATGAGAGTTTTGATTAGGCTAATTAGGTTAGGGCTTTATATTGGTGGTTAACTAACTTAACTAGACCTCACCTAACCCCTTATTAACTTCATAACTAAGACAATTAATTGATTAACTTAAGTGAGAACGTGCAGCAAAACAGACCCCTCACAGACGAGAGCCTGATTGACGGTCCGTCTATTAGACGACGGCCACAAAACCCTCTATCCGGTTGGTCCGTTGTTTTGGTCGGAGACTGATCCAAAAAACCAGTCTTGGGGAAAAAGTCTAAGTGTTCATAGATGAGGCAATATACACCCCCATCGATTGACACACGAAACGTCGACCACAAGTCATAACCACACTGCCTTGGGCAGTTTTTTGCCTCGAAACGCAAGGGTCCTCCTCAAGGGCCCTTCGTTGGTCCTTGGGGAGTCGTGATTGGACGTTTCGACTATGAATAAACTTAAAATACATGCTAGACACCCTTCCACCAATTTTCATCATTTTCCGACTCCTTAAATCTAGTCAAATAGGCTAAGGCACGCTAGTACCTCATTGAACTAGTTTTTGGACATTTTGGTTTCTAGACTTCCCAAATGACTTATATTTTTTAATATAGACCTTAAAACATTGTTTACACCTTTTGACAATCATGTTAGGATCTAGAACACCCCTTGGATTTTTGAAGTGTTACATTATCCCCGACTTAGGAACATTCATCCCCGAATGACACTAAAATCTCTTGAAGGAAGGAATAAACTCAAGACTAGAAGCCCAACCGATAATCATACATAACAACATCAATCATATCATTTACACAAGGTAATTCAAAACTTCTATTACCACAAATAAGACTCAAAATCACATTATGAGGAATTTTCTTCTCAGAAAAACTACATGAGCTCAACATATCATATATGAGTCAATTATGCCATATCTTAACTTATCAACATGCTACATATCATTTCATAAAGACTCACCATATCAAAATGCACAACATGACTCAAACAAGAAAAATTGCACAATTTCAAGTCCAAATGCACAATTTCACTGCAATAACATAAAAAATGCACATTTTTGAAAAACTTCACCAAAAACCATGAAACTTCAATTTTTTCATTATTTTCGTTATTAGTAAAAACAACTAACCTCAGCTATCAAATAAATGGGGGTAACACGACTTCATGTCGGCCTCGGCTTCCCATGTCGCACCCTCAACTAGGTGATTCTTCCATCACACCTTTACGGAGGCCACCTCTTTGTTCCTCAATTTATTTACATGCCTAACAAGGATTTGAACCGGAACCTCTTCATAGGAGAGCTTATCCTTCACACCAAGACCCTCAATAGGAAGAATAGACTTGGGATCACCGATACACTTCTTAATCATAGAAACATGGAAAACGGGAGGAACCGATGCAAATTCACTAGGCAACCTTACCAACTTTTTGCAAGATTTTATATCGACCCATATAACGAGGACTCAACTTCCCTTTCTTGCCAAATCTAACCACCCCTTTCATTGGCGAAATTTGTAAGTGCACTTTATCACCTTCTTCAAACTCTAATTCCTCCTTTGATCGGCATATGACATTTGCCGACTATAGGCCTTTTGCAACCGCTTTCTTATGATATGAACATTTTCCAAAGTCTTATAAATCAAATAGGGACCTAAAAGTGAAGACTAACCCACTTCAAACAATCCAATAGGAGATCTACACCTCCTACTAAATAAGGCTTCATAAGGAGCCATGGATATAGATGAATGGAAACTATTACTGTAAGCAAACTCCACCAAAGGAAAATGTTTGTCCCAATTTCCCTTGATATCAATAATGCAAGATCTATGCATATCCTCAAGGGTTTTAATAGTACGCTCCGCTTAACCATCCGTTTGGTGATGAGAAGCGGTGCTTAGCTTCACCTTGATACCCAAACCTTGTTGGAATGACCTCCAAAACCTAGATGTCAGTTGTGCACCCCTATCCAATAAAATGGATACTGGAATACCATGGAGACATAAAAACTCATCTATGAAGATCCTTGCATAATCGTCCGCCGAGTAGGTAGACTTGACGGGAATGAAATGAGCGTATTTGGTCAATCCATCCACAACCACCCATATAGAGTCATATTGATTTTCTACCCGAGGAAAACCTATCAAAAAATCCATATTGATGTCTTGGATTTCTTGAAGTAAACCACCCGGGTATTGATGTTCATCTTTCACTTGTTGGCTATTTTGACACTTAGCAACAAATTCCTCTAAGTCCTTTTTATAACCTTCTCACCACAACACTTCCCTAAGGTCATGTTACATATTTGTGGAACCCGGATGAATAGAGTAACGGAACCCATGAGCTTCCTCAAGGATCCGGTTCCTCAAACCATCTACATTGGGAACACACAACCTTCGTTGATACCTCAAGAACCATCCCCCCCCCCCAAGGAGAATAACTCATTAAACTTACCGAGAACTGACTCCTTCAACTCCATTAATGGTTGATCAAGGTGTTTTTTGTACTTCACCTCAACTAGCAAAGATGACTCGGAGTTATGATGGACCATAAAACCACCATTCGGAGAATATTCAAACCTCACACCCAATATAGCCAACCTATGAACATCTTTCACTATGTATTTCTTGGTTTCCTCTATATGAGACACACTACCCATGGTCATTCGACTTAGAGCATCCGCAACCACATTGGCCTTGCCGGGGTGATAGAGAACACTCATTTTGTAATCTTTAAACAATTCCAACCACCTTGTTTGTCGGAGATTCAACTCTTTTTGAGTAAACACATATTGGATACTCTTATGGTTAGTATACACATCAACATGAACACCATACAAGTAATGCCTCCATATTTTTAAGGCAAAAACTACGGGCTCTAATTCAAGATCATGAGTTGAATAGTTTCTCTCATGAACCTTAAGTTGTCTAGAAGCATAGGCTTCCACTTTCCCATATTGAGATAAGCACACACCCTAAACCTACTCGAGATGCATCACAATATACAACGAAACCTTTGTACCCTCCGGTAAAGTCATCACCAAAGTGGAAGTAAGTCTATCTTTTAAGATTTAGAAGCTTCTCTCACATGCCTCCGACCACTCAAATTTCTTACTCTTTTGGGTCAAAGTAGTCAAGGGAGATGCAATGGACGCAAAACCATCCACAAACCTCCAATAATAACCTGCTAGACCCAAGAAACTTCTAATGTCAGTTGGAGTCAATTGTCTAGGCCAATTCTTGACAGCCTTGGTTTTCCTTGGATAAACCTCAACTCTCTCACTAGAGATGATATGACCAAAAAATGCCACCGACCTTAACCAAAACTCAAATTTTCTATACTTGGAAAATAATTGGTTCTCCTTAAGCTATTGTAACACCACCCTCAAATGGTTCATGTGATTGCCCTCATTTTTCGAATATACCAAGATGTCGTCAATGAAGACAATGACAAACGAATATAGGTAACTTCGAAACACCCTATTCATGAGATCTATAAATTCCGTTGGGGAATTAGTGAGACCAAAGGACATTAATAAGAACTCATTGTGACCATATCTAGTCCCGAATTCCATCTTTGGTATATCCTCACCTCTCACCCTAAGTTGGTGATTCCCCGATCTCAAGTCAATCTTAGAAAATTAGCTTGCCCCTTGGAGTTGATCAAACAAGTCATCAATCCAAGGGAGAGGATACTTGTTCTTAATAATGACTTTATTCAGTTTTCGATAATCAATGCACATTCTAAGTGACCCATCCTTCTTCTTCACAAATAATATCGAAGCACCCCATTGAGGAATACTAGGTCTAATGAAGTCATCTTCAAGTAAATCTTTGAGTTGACCCTTCAACTCTTTTAATTCGGCCGGAGCCATTCGATAAGTAGGAATTTAAATCGGATCATATCTAGTAACAAGTTGATACAAAAATCAATTTCTCATTCGGAAGAAACACCGGTTCTTAGATGAGAGGTCATGGTAGAAACTTGGTTGTTTGCTCGGGGTACAACCTGTCGATTAGCTTGGGTCGTCATGGCTTGAGCTTGAGTAGTGGCGGCTTGGGCTTGGGTAGTAATGGCTAGGTCCATGTGTAAAAAAGCATCCCTTATGTCACCATCCGTCAAAGGAGGAGCACTAACCGAAGCTTGGTAATAATTCATGTCTTCATCAAGAGGAGGGACTTGATCACCACATGGAGGAGCTCCCGCATTGGCAATATCTTCCTCTAGTCTTCGTGCCGCATTCCTTAGAGTATTCATTGCCTATACTCACAACAAGAGGATTAGATGCAAACGCACATAGATCTAAACTCTAGAGGCACGATATTGGACTTCCAAGAAAGTAAGTTTCCTCAGCATCACATAGATTTCTATTCATAAGTGTGGCACGCTTCACAATTATGAACACGAACCTAAATAGACGTGGTTGAGAGAGACACTAACTCAATGATATTTAACCTGATGCTCTGATACCATGTTTGTCACATCCAAGAATACCCCATAGATGTAACAGCTGTCGTCGTCCTCTTTGAGGACTAAGACTAACCTCTTAGCTTACATCTACATTCATAGGTCAAAATTAGCGGAAATTTAAAACTTTTTACTACTTTTACATTGAGGTTTACATAGATCTCTACATACACGAAATAGGTATATATTGATTTTACATAGATCCTTCCTATAGGAAGATGACTTAGTCTTCTAATTTTATTGCACATAAATATGTAGAACATAACATAGTCTCAAAAAGTTATACATCTCATAACCATCTAATAAGAGTATATCAAATTGGCCTAGCCCATACATCAATACAATAAGACCGCATATAGGTCATACAATGTTTAATATCCAAATGAAAAGAAAATAACATAAGTCTTAAAAACTAAATAAACATCATAGGCTTGATAGTAACATTGCCTCGGAAAGTGAGGACCTACCCAACTTGGATGATCAAGAATTCCAAGTCTTCTTCAAAGTCGTCTCCAGAAGCCCTTCAACTTCCGAAACCTAAAATGTTGGGGAAAACGAAGAAAAGGAATTAGTACACCACTTGTACTAAGTATGAGACTATATGCACACATATCATGAAGAATGATAAAGAGGAGATTTCATTATGTATGCAATTTAAATTGAAAACCTTTATGCACATTTAACAAGACCATACCAAATAAATAAGACATATTCATTAAGTCATAGGCATGTACATCACCAAATCAACAACCTCAAATCTAGTCAAGTCAACATGCATATCATGTAATTGAATACATAGTCAAGTAATTATATTATCAAGTCATAAATAACCACAAGCATGAGTAAGAGTTCATTATGACATAACCAAAGCAAGACAATTACCCACAACCCCTATAAACTCAACAAGTTCAATGACCAAGCAAAGCCCCATAACCTTAATCAATCAAGTAATTCTACAAGAATCATGACCAGTATCCGACTTCAGATATCATGACATTTAAGAGTATATATCAACATACTTTAACATATATACTAACACATATTCATAAGTGACACCAATCAACATGAAATATCAACAATGTGCAAGTTCCTCATATGCATATCATGTACCATTATGAACATATTCATACATGAGAACATCCTCCTAAAACTTCCCGCAAGGCTAACTAGTGCAATGTGTAGGTAGAGTCCCAAACCCCTACCTAGACTAATCTAAACCCCATTGGTTATCATAGTTAGACTTTATTCCGTTAATTCATTTTACCTTTTGAAAACATCTTGACCTAACCGACATAGACGACATAAGCTATATGTGGAATCCGGTGTCATGGAACCCTACACCAAAAGAAGGCGGACTACTTTCCAATGTAGTTCCAAAACATGAACATAGAAACTACGTGGATGCACTAGCTAGTATTCCTATTGGGCAACATAGTTCAAGAACTAGGAGATATAGTTAGGACCCTCTTTATGCTACATGCATTATAGTCTCCAATCTAAAGAGTACATTAGTGATCCTACCTTCCCTTTGTGGGAAGGGACACTCCTCACTCTAGTTCACTGGGTGCTAAGCTAGAGTCCCTTATTGAAATGTCTTTATTAATTATCATAGCTTATTGTAGGTCATAGGGTCTAACCCTTGTATAATCATCATCATCATAGCTCAATAAGAATTGCAAGAGTATTGTCCTTTCACTACAATTTATGTAGGTGACATTAGAACATTAACATTTTAATATCTATATAAGGCACATTGGTAAATTATTCACCATCCTTATAACATTTACATCTTAGTCAATACATCACAAACCATAGTTAAGACATTACAATTCAAAGTCATAGCAATCCTATCAAATCCTAATACAAGGCATACTCCAATACAACCTCATGACTTAATCACAATTAACCATAATTGAAGTAAAGAATAGGGATCACAAGACTTACCAAGTCTTTTTCACAATTCGTCATCAAGGTCTTACCATAAACCCTTGCTCAACCCAATTACGGTGCACTATCATCATATAACCATAACCAATATTACAACAAAACCAATTGAATCACTATATCACATTTCATCACTAGTTCATAGTGTAAGATAAGATCTTAGGTCAATTCACAACGTACTTCATAACCTAGAACAACTTCTCAAGAACTAGCATGATAGGACTATAATTCATCCTAATCTATTCATGGTTGATACAATAACATCACCTTCTAATAATTCAACCATTAACCAAGTCGATTGAACCAACATTAATTAATTTACATAAAGATCACAACCTAGGGTTAAGGGGTAGAGGTCATCTTCTACAAAATAGACCAATTAATATACTCACTTGGAAACTCAACTTTTGAAATTAATTTGATGGATCCCTTTGAGGAAAGAGGTCTCAAAGGTGAAAGAGATCCCATACCCTACTAATTGATAAATATTGATAGAGAAACTTGACACTTTGAAACCCTTAAACCTTCCCCTATCTTGGTGTTCTATGGAGTTCTTCACTAGAGAGAGATATAGAAGAGAATAGGAATAGAGTTTTGGGTTTGTCATTTATAAGAGTATTGGTTAGGCTAATTAGGTTAGGGCTTTATGTAGGTTGTAAAATAACTTAATTGGACCTCTCCTAACCCCTAATTAACTTCCTAACTATGCCAATTGAATTAACTTAAGTGAGAACGTGCACCAAAATAGACCACTCACAGACGAGACCCTGATCGATGGTCCTTCTGTGAGACGATGGCCACAGGACCCTCCGTCCTGTTGATCTGTCATTTTGGTTAGAGACTGGTGCAAAACCAGTCTTGGGGGAAAAATACTAAGTTTTCATCGACTAGGCAATCGACGCCCCCATCGATTGACACACGATTCTTCGACCACAAGTTGTAGTCACACTGCCTTGGGAAATCCTTTGCCTCCAAATGCAAGGGTCTCTTCAAGGGCCCTTGGTTGGTCCTTGAGGAGTCGTTACCAAACGTTTCAACTACAAATCAACTTAAATACATGTTAGACACCCTTCCACCAATTTTCATCATTTTCCGACTCCTAAAAGCTAGTCAAATAGGCCAAGTCACGCTAGTACCTCCTTGAACTAGTTTCTGCACGTCATGGACGTTCTTGGACATTTTGGTTTCTAGACTTCCTAAATGACTAATATTTTTTAAGATAGACCATTAAACAGTGTCTATACCTTATGAGACTTATGTTAGTCTGTAGAACACGTCTTGGATTTGCGAAGTGTTACAAAAATCCACCAAATTAATGTAAAGACAACTTTTTAAATGGAGATTTGGACGAAGAAATTTACATGGAACAACCTCAAGGGTTTGTAGTTCCTTGAAAAGAAGGGAGAGTGTGAAGACTTATGAAGTAGTTTTATGGGCTCAAGCAATCACCCAAACAATGACATGCTAAATTTGACCAAACAATGTTAGCAAATGGATTCAAGATTAACGAATGTGATAAGTGTGTTTAGATTAAAAATATTCCAAATCATGAAGTCGTTGTTTGTATGTATGTTGATGACATGTTAATAATGAGTAAAGATATTGACGATATAAATGCTATTAAGTGCATGTTGTCAAGAAAATTCGATATGAAGGACTTAAGAGTTGCTGATTTGATCTTAGGGATCACGATTGTCAAAGTCCTCAGGGACTAGCATTATCTCAATCTCATTATATTGAAAGATTATTAGATAAGTTCAAATACTTGAATTTAAATGTTGTCAAAACTCCAATTGATTTAAGCTTTGCATTTCAAAAGAATGAAGGTGAAAGTTGACACTCAATCGGAATATGCCAGAATGTTGGGAAATTATATGTATATTATGAATTGTACGTGACCAGATATACCATGTGCTAGTAGCAAGCTGAGTCGATTCACCAGTAATCCGAATCAAACTCATTGGATGTCAATGAAACGTGTGTTGGGGTATCTGAAACATACACAAGCTTTGTATTATAATATATATCCTGCTGTGATTGAAGGATATAGTGATGCAAATTGGATCACCAGGTCGAATAAATTAAAATCCACAAGTGGCTATGTGTTTACACTTAGTGGAGGAGCAGTCTCTTGGAAATCGTCCAAACAAACATCTATCGCTCGCTCCACAATGGAATCTAAATTTATTGCTTTAGATAAGGCTGGTGAAGAAGCTTAATGGCTCCAAAATTTCCTAGATTATATTCCATTTTGGCCCGAACCTGTGGGACCTACTTGAATACATTGTGATAGTCAAGCAGCAATAGGTAAGGCAATGAATGCCATGTACAACCGTAAGTCTCTTTGGATACGACAGAGACATAATATCGTAAGACACCTGCTCTCTAGTGGAATCATCACAATTGACTATGTGAAGTCAAGTGATAATGTGTCTGATCCACTAAGAAAGGCCTAGTGAGAGAGGTAGTTGAAAGATCATCTAAAGGAATGGATTTACGTTTAGGACAAGTCAGCATGGCGGTAACTCTATCTAGCATACTGGAGATTCCAAGAGCTAGATTCAAGGAGAAAAACAAAGTTGTAACTGATGGCTCAACATTGTCAATCAAGTCAATCCATTCTCATGATGAAGACAATGTTCAGGAACAAGGTTAAAACTTTAAGACTTATTAATGAGTTAATAAAGCTTAAAGTTTTTAATGATTTTCTAAGTTTGGCAAATTTGATCAAATAATGTATCTACGAGATGACACGGTTAGAAATCGCCTATGTGAGTGTGAAGTGTAAATCGTTTCAAAGAGAATCTTATGTCAAAATCCTATTCTCTATACACTCATGAAATCAGGAGGTGTTCATGGCTGAAACGAACACAACCGTAAGAACCATAAACAGTAAGGGTTAATTGTGTGACATATGGTTACATAGGTATACACTAAATCTCGACGGTTAAAAGATATCGTATCTATCGATTGACCAAGTATATCCGACATATGTTCACTACGGAAAGTCCAAGGTGAATCCTACATATCCAGTTACAATTATTTCTTTCTTGCAAATTACACACTTTTTTGAGCATTTCTATGTTATAAAAATTCCCATCAATGTGGGTCATTGTTGGGTATGTAGCTAGAATTTATTGGAAATACAGGAAAAGAAGGAACTTGAAAAGTTGGGAACTTGAAGAGTTGGAAACTTAAAAAGTCCTCTTATGCTTTAGTAAAAAGGCATTTGTCCCTCAACGGTGGTGGAACTAAAATTAGGCGAGTTTAAATATAGAAACACTCCTATTAATTGTTAAAAGGCCTGGAAAGACGGACTCCCCTCGTGCCATCGTCGTCATTGCTCGCTCGGCTCGACTTCGGCTTTGGAAAATGATCGATCGAGAGATTATTTTTTGGACAAAATTTTTTTAATGATTTATTTAATTAATTAAATTAAATTAAATAGCCAAACCGGTTTCAATTAATTACTTGATAACATAAATGTTTTCAATTATTTAGTTGAGATTAAAAGAAACATTTCAATTTTTTAGTTGAATAACCCGACTCGACTCGCATACGTGTGACCTGTTTGATTTAAATCTTTCCTAGTTTTATTTGAATTTTCCACCATTTGGAAATGTCTGTTATGAAAGGTTGCAACATTAAGGAACAGCCAGGACCGTTTGAAAGGTTGCAAACTTTCATTAATGGTTGTGTGGATTCTGGAAGGGTTGCAACCTTTCAGAATCTGTTCCTCTTGCCTATAAATACCATTCATTTCTTAGGATTTTTCCTTACATATTTTTCTGATTTCTTCTTCTTCTTCTACACAAAAATATTCTTCATGTACTTTAACTGTTGTTGAGTGGTTCACTGACACCAGAGTTTTTGGTACCTACACGCTGGTGATTGAGATCATTTTATCGTGGAGGACATATTCCAAATCAAACCTCGGATACTAAAGAGTAATAATTTCCTTAAGGGACACTATGAATTTAGTGGACTTGATCTTTTTCCTGTTCAAAATTTTCTTTTCCAGATTCTGGTACGTTATAGATATTATTATTTCTCAATTAATTTCTGTTCATCTTTCTTACTGATTCATTAAACTTTGGTTATTTCGTGTTTCTGCAAAAAAATTTTAGAATCAGTAATTTTGGTTTTTCAGAAACAGGTTAATAACACTACTCCATTATCAGACTTTAAAGATTTAATACTAAGATAACATTGATTTTCTACTAAAGCTTTAAATTTTTTTAATATATCAAAGACTTCGCTCTTCAGTCTAATGAAATAAAACAACAGATTCGTGTGTAGTCATCTCTAAAAAGGATAAAGTATTTGTGACCACTCAATGAATCTATGTTTTATTTGGATGCAAACATCTGTATGAATGAGCTGAAGTTTCTGGTTAACTCTCCATACTTGATTAGATTGATATGTTAATTTTTTTTTATTCTCCAATTGGAAAGTTTCACAAACTTGAGCATTAGAAAGAAATTCAAGCATATTTTCACTAGCTCCTTCTTTTCCATCTTTGCGATGCTTCTCAAATTGAAGTGACCAAACCTTTTATCCCATATGCTTGTACATGTTTGTGAAGTAATAGTTTAAGAATGTTCAGTTATTTTCTCCCTATCAACTAAAATATTTTGTTTCCCATGTTGACATAAATTAATTCTACTCCAAAAGGCCAAAAGCAACTCATTCACGATTCTTAAAATGCTGAGTATAATTATTTTCAAGGATTTATCCAACACTCAATAAATTTTGACTCATATCAGGTGTGTACAAAACATCAGGAATAGTTTTGATACCTGATTATTTTGATATAGATAATGTACCCTCACCATTTCCCGTTTGTACTTAAGATTTCCAGGTACAATCAAGGAATTTGAACATTTCAGCATCATTGCACAAGTGATGTGTGCAACAACTATCAAGAATCCATGAATCGGAGGATCCATTGATTAAAAAGTATGAAATTGCAAATAGTTACTCCTCATGTATTTCTTAAACTTCAGCTACTTGTGCTTGCAAACCACCGTAGGCTTTTGATCTTTATTTGCATACCTTGGATATGTGCCCCCTCTGCTTAGAGTTGTCGCAAAAAGCACCGACTCTACCAATAGTACTTCTCCAGATGCGTAGTTCTTTTACAATGTTTGCACGGAGGGAACTTCTGCTTCACATCATCATTATTTCCTCCATCATGCTTGCCGTTATTCTTTTAGTTGAATTGATTCTTTCCTTTACCAAATATTTTCTTTTGTATAGAGAAATCTCTTTCAGTGAACTTGACTTGTCTCATAGTCCTCCTTTGATCTTATTCTTGAAGAGCACTACTTAGTTCACCTAGAGAAAGTTTGTCCAGGTCGTTGGATTCTTCAAGAGAGGAAATCATAGATTCAAGCCTCTAAGTGAGAGTCACAAAAAATTTCTTTTGAATTCGTTTGCCCGAAATTCTTCACCAAGAAGTCTAATGTTATTAAAAATGAAAGAAATTCGATCAACATATGTATCGATTGTTTCATCCTCCTGGATATTGAAGGACTCAATCTATCTTTTCAGGTTCAACACTTGCATTTGATATGTTCTATCGCTTCCTTGATATTCTTCTTTCAACCAATCTCAAACCTCTTTTTCTTTTATGCAAGCCATGATGAAGCAAGCTTCCATAATGTATGAGCCAACTCTAAAAGTTATAAAGTATGATAAATTGAGCAAAGCACCGATAGACTAGTAATGAGCTTGTGCAAGCACATGTAAGCCTCATGGGATGAGACTACCACCAAGATGGATAAGGGTCTCCAAAATCTCCGAGTCTTTGAACTATGTTGCCAGCATTGGTTACTACCTAGTGGATCCACCTAAGAAAGCTAGAAAGTATTCAGTTTCACTTTGGCCGGTGAACCACCTTTTTTCAGTGTGAGGAAGACACATGATTTCATGGTAGCTTTATGATCTATGTCGGTTTATGCTAAAGATTTCTTTAAGAAAGTAAGAAAGAAAGAAGTAAAGAAAGAAAGTTCAAAGTGAACATGAAATCAAAGAATAAGAAATGTACAAAGTGAACTAAGTAAGCAAAAGCATAAGTATATCAAATCATCAGTGTTTGATAAGAATGAAGTTTTAACTGTTATTGGCTTATGCCAATAAACGGAGCAAAACATAATGGCTCAAATATTGGATTATGAATATATACCCCAGCATCTTTATATTATGCAAATGATGAAATAATGGGCATAGCCAATAAAGATTGGCTTATAAAGATTCCATGCCCAACTTAACAAGAATGGAAAGAATAAGTTGTGAGTAGGGTAGTCAAATCATT
This sequence comes from Solanum pennellii, assembly GCF_001406875.1. Taxonomy (NCBI): domain Eukaryota; kingdom Viridiplantae; phylum Streptophyta; class Magnoliopsida; order Solanales; family Solanaceae; genus Solanum; species Solanum pennellii. The sequence continues at coordinate 21,135,513 of NC_028643.1, forward strand.
TCCTTAGTCTTTTGGATTACTTATTTGATACATTGTAGGAATGGGACTACAATGAATCATTGCACTCGTAAGTAAATCGTACGATCAAATGAGATCATTGAACTACACAACAAAAAGAAGAAAAGACTGAAAAACAAACTAAGTCTGGGGAGAGGAGCTCTCGGCCTAAGAGGGAGCAAAAATATTAATTTTAGTTTGAGTTGTTCTAAAATTATGTTCATGATTCCAAGGTCTCATGTTCATATAGAAAATGAGTTGTGTGCTTTATATGCATGAAAATATGTCATATTCATAGAATGATTCATAAATAACGAATTAGGAAAGTAAAATTACCTGACTTTCCAAAAATGGCATGTTGTTATAGGAAGAGCTTTCCTTGATCATGCATAGTCCTAATGTGTTTATGTGCATGCACCCATACTTAGTACAAGTGTGTACTAACCCATATACAATTACTATTTTTATAGGTGGAGGTCCTTGAAGAAGATTGAGAATCAGTTGAAGCCGTTTGGACTAGTACCTCTAGACTTTGGTAGGTTTTTATGAGTTCGAGGATGCCTACGCTTTATAATCTAGCTATAGTAAATTAGACATAGCTAGTGGATTTTGTCCTTACCGTTTCCTTTCAAACATTTGTTCAAGCTTTCGTATTAAGGCTGGTTTGGCAACTATTAATGATATTATGAATTCTCCATTTCAATTGTTCAATCTGTTAATAGATGGTTGTTTATGTTGAGCTTTTAGAGTATCACTCTTATGCAGAAATTATATGAAGTCTAAGTACACTTCATCAAAGCTAAAAAGTTTTAAATTTTCCACTAAATTTAACTGTATGATTGTGATGAAAGCTAAGAAGAAGCTTGTTTGCGACCTCTGAGAGGTTAACGACGTCGGTCTCATCTAGGGTCTAGGACCCGAGTGTGACACCACCATAAGTGGACCATACCAATCATCACAATTCAAGTCCATACTACACAATATAGAGGGAATTAGGTCAACATACCATCATTCTATCAAGAACACGTCCAATCCGTAGTCATTCCAACCAATTCAATTCACAAAGGCTCTTACCAATAGTCATACACACCAACCCAATCCAATAATCAAACAATACAATGAATAAACATAACACAGTATGAGAATTATCAAACTGAGGCAGCCTATACACAATTCTAACATGATGATTACATAATTCAACAATACAATACAATCTACACAATAATACAACACTATCAAGTCATAATCAATCACCCATATTAGAGACAAAATAAGGAAATCATGGTTTGCATGGGTTCGTAGAGTTTTTGACTTAAAATCATCAAGTTAACATCAATTCAATCGTAAGTCATTGATTCAAATTGCTTTATGCAAGAACCCATGGCTAGAATTCAATTTAGAATATTTTATGTTTTGAGAAGTCTTAGAAAAGCCTTTGAAGTTTTTATCCTTAACGAAAGAGAGTTCAATTTTAAAACACCATACCTTGATGAAGTCAATCCACGAAAATGATGAAGAATTGATGGAGAATCAAGCTCCAATCTCCCTTGAAGCTTCAATGGAGTTCTAGAGGATTCTTTTAGGGTCTTGGGTTGTGATTTTGAAATAATGAACTCAATTATATGTTCAATACTTCTAAACCCACTTAAAATACCCAAAATACCTTTAAGTAGTCGCCCAAAACTATTTTTAGAATGCTAGGTGAAATACCCAAAACACCCCTCCTTTGGTCGAGGCTCTGCAGAAAATTTTACCGGTGTCAATCGATGTCAGGAACTACAGAGCCTAGACCATCGACGGCCCGTTCCCGGTGCCTCGTTGTTTTGGTCAGAGACCAACCTTTGGGGGCTGATCTCCCATCACTAAGTATGGGACTACGCCCGAATAGACAAGGCGTCAATGGAGAAGTTTCTGATCCAAATATACTCGTGTTGAGGTTAGGAACCTTGAACATCAATTTGAACCAAAACGAACATGTAAAACATGCCAAGCACACTAGAACACACAAGCACATCTCAAGGCTATCTTTCGAACGTCTCCGGACGTTCTTAGACGTTTGACCTCCGAACTCTTCCAAACTTTAAACACTGCCACTAAACAATATTATTTACCATTTTAAGACTTTAAAACATCATGATACACATGTTAGACTCTAGCTTCACTTAGTTCGCTTAGGGACATTACAACTTTGAGAGCTTCCGCTATTGAGATTTTTCTTTCCACAAATAGATAAATTAATAACGTAAAAAATCATTGACAAAGGTGATAAAATCTCCACCTAAAGATGGAATATAAAAGGTCAGCAAATATCAGGGTGTATAATTTTAAGAGCTGAGTGCTCTTTGTGGCACATTTCGTGGTATGTTTGGTTTGCTTTCCTTTAATTCAATCCAAACATATCTCAAGATCAGAAAAATTCAAATTCGGAAGAATTTCATTCTTTACTAATATTTTTATCATTGTTTAGATATGTGACCCAAAACTGTATGCAGCAAATAAACAAAATTTTTATTTAGTGAACTACGTGTAATTCCAACATTTTGATGTATTGTAAGAAGGCACACTAAAAATTATTATCGAGTTTCAATCTATATAAACCATAAATAAGAACACCAAAACCATAACAAAAATATTCTTATATAAATTGAAACATCCATTTTCAAACTTAAAATAAAATCCAAAAACATCAAGTTTTGAATGAGAAATCAAATTCCTAGAAATTGAAGGAACGTAAAAAGTCTGTAATAGATCAATGTTATGTCCAATCTCCAAGATCAATTGATAAGTCCATATGCCTTCAGTTTGAGCCTTCATGTGATTTCCCATGAACAAGAAATTCTTATTTGGGTTGTAGTTTGGATTCTTATTTATGTTTCTGGATATCTTTCTGGTAATGTCCTTTCTTTTTACAAAAACGACAAATATCAGCCTTAAGTTCTTTATGATCATTATGTGGAAATTTAGTCGATGTTTTTTTCTTCTTAAACTTGTTAGCCTTCACTTTAAGTCCTTTACGAGCTCCTTGACCCATAAGGTTAATGGAATTACCTCCTTGTTTCTTAATTCTTGATTCCTTTTGAGTAAGCATTCTGAATAATTCACTAACATCCCACTTATCCTTAATAGTCTTATAGTAAATTGAGAATGGTCCAACTCAAGAGGTAACGAGTTCATAATAAACTAAACTAAGAAGGTGTCATCCACTGCATCCCCAAGGTACAAAATCTTGATGCAATGTTGGTCATCTCAATTATATGATTTTTCATACCACGCGACCCATCAAACTACATGGTCGTGAGTTCAACCATTAGTGTACCAACAAGAGACTTATCAGCAGAACTAAAATGTTCATCCACAAACTTTATGTACTCCCAAGCACTTTCAATTTGTATAATAACACTCTTAATGTTGTTACCGAGTCTAACAACCCTAAAAAAATGAATATGCTAAGTAATGCTTAATTTGTCTAGAATGTCTACGATTAGACCGGGTTCACAAGGATTGATGCGCATAGAACCAGACCTCTAAACCCTTGCTACAACCAAGCCAACTAACTTGGGGAGTTATTGGATCTAGAAAATTTTGGGTCCAACCATGTAGGGCTCTCAAATACGAAGATTTACTTGAATGAGTCTTTACTGGACTTAAAAAGGGAAAATCTAAGGTTTTGAGGGTCTAGGGGTAAAATGGTCTTTTTCAAGGCTAAGGATAGTGTCATAATTACCCTAAATATATGATTAATTATTTATTTAATAAGGTGGACGGGCATTTTGGAGAGAGAGGGCCAAAAATTTGCTCTTGAAGTGAAGTCTTGCTCCACCCGGTTCGAACCTAGGTGGAAGCAATGAATTAAATTATTTTTAATTTAATTTGGTAAATTAATGTAATTAATTTATATTTATTATTTATTAGCTGAGTTAAAATAAAAGTAAATCAGATTTTTAATAATTAAATAAAAACCCTAATTGACTAAGTCCTAAACTAGACTCCTAATCCTAAAAGAATTCTTCTCTCCCACGCTCATCTCTCTCTCATGTCTCAATCACTCTTACTCACGATTCTCTCTGCAAAATAACTTCAAAAAACAGTAGGTAAACCAAAGTTCTTCACACTTGAAGAACTCACAACGAAAATATAAGAAAACAAATAAAATCAATCACGTAGGCAAAGAGAAGTTTGTCCGTCGAGTTGGTATTGACTTTGAGGGGATTTGGATGTGATCTTGGGTAAAGTTTTTGGGCAGCAAGTCAAGGGTTTCACGTCGAAAATGTATGGTTTCTATTCTGTCTTGGTCCCTTTCCCAAGAGACCCCTAAGGTTTAGACGAATATATTCTTAAACTAGGGTTGTTCCCCGTTGCTTGTCCTTGTCACTAGCTCTCATTGAATTATTGGTTGGTTATGTTAGCTGGTAGAAAACAAGGGATGAATCGTGTTTTCATGATGATTATTTGTTTATATGTATGATCAGAATTATGTGACTTATGTTGATGTTTTTCCAAAATTATGTGTATGTCTGTGTGCAATGTGAACTGTATCTATGTGCCTCGGGTTAAGGCTTTAAAAATGTGATGATGTGGTTGTATTTCATGTACAAATAATTATGCAATTCGTGATGTTCATATGAGTTGAAAAGTGGCTAATTTAAGTGATAATCTCTTGGCTAAACGAATCCATGAAAAATTCACCTAAGAACGTATTAAATGATCTACAAATTACCCTATGAAATTACATATAAATGATGAAGAAAGTAGGCTGCAAATGTGATTAACATTTCCGGCATGTTGATGGTTTAATTTCGGCTAATGTTGAAGTTTAGGTGAGTTTGAAAATAATGTTTATAATATGTGAGGTCAGTTGGGATTGAACCAAGACCTCACTATAAGAAAGCTATGAATGAAAGAAAAAGAAATGTGAGGCGTGGGAATCGAACCCACGACCTCTAGGCAGTGAAGGAGAGTTAAGAAAATGAAAGAAAAGAGATGTGAGGCGTGGGAATCGAACCCACGACCTCTTAGGCAGATTCAAGGAGAAAATTAAAAGTAATTAAAGAGGGGTTGTGGGGGTTCGAACCCACAACCCCTCAGCCAAAGGATAGAAATTTAAAGTAATGAAAATAAAAAGTAAATGAGGTTATGGGGGGTTCGATTCCACATCCTCTTAGTTCTATTACGCGATAAATGAAGGGAGAAATTAAGAAAAAATAAAATGAAGGCATTGAGGCTCGAAGTTGGGTCCCCAAGCCGTATGGATCAAATAAAGTAAATGAAAAACATGTAAGTGTTTTCCAAGGGATTTGAAACCGGGTTACCTTGCACAAATTCAATATGGATACATAAGTAATACGTGAATTAAATATTCAAGAATAATGCTGCCCACTTAGATCAAAATCGAGATCTTGGCATACATACAAGATGCATAAGTCTTGTACCACAAAATCTTAGGAAGATATGAATCACTTTAATGAACTATGAATGAAGCCTCATGGCTTGTATGTATAGACCCATAAATCTAGCATACGTGAACCTAAGATGTACGCACTGAAATGATGAAAACCTAGAAGGGTTAAGTAAGAGTATGAAACACACTAAATGGCCAAGTGCATTGGCATATGATGAAATGAACATTCACGTAAAATAGGGTGAGTAATTATGAAGAGAAAATGTGCTAATGTTAACGAATGTGGTGACAACATGATATGAGGCTAATGTAAAAAATGAGAGCAATCTCAAATGACCCTAAGTAAATGTTACCAAAATGCACTCACCTATGAGAGTGTAAAGTTAATGAAGAGACCAGTCTCTATGAACACTCTAATGAAAGTATTGAGATTAACACACTCAATACTAATGATTAGATGAGAAATCATCTATTGAGATATGATGTCCTCATACTAGTAGACATCTTTCATGACGTATGAGTTGAATGTAATGGAACTTTACAATGAGCACTGATAGACTAGCTATGAGCGGTGATGCCTTCTTTCGAGAAGGGAGAAGGTTCACATAACTCTCATGATATGAGACTGTCTGGCATGCCGAGTATGGGTCTCCTTATATCTCCTAGTCTTCGAACCTATACTGCCAATATAGGGATCTGGCGGGGTTCAATTTCCATGTCATGTTTTGGGTCACTTCGGACAGTGATTCCACCTCTTTTCGGTGTGGGGGAGACACTGGATTTCATGATGCTCACATGATCTATGTCGGTTAAAGTTAAAATTCCCCATTAATAAATGAGTCTAGCCTCAAATGATGCACAAAATGAAATGAATGATACCAAAGGTGTTAGGATAGGATAATCAAGAGGTGAGAAAGACTTAAGTAATGACACTAGGTCATTCTTGATCATTTTACAGCGAACCCGATGAAAGTCTTAAACTACATCCTAGGTATAGCTAGTGTTTACACTAGCCTATGAATGAAATGAAATGAAGTACATATGAATGAATGAAGCAGGCTCTGTGTTTGCTAAAGAAGGATCCCTAGTTGAGATCCCATATGCTGATCCCTCATTTTTGGGAAGCCTTGATGTCAAGTCAATGATTCCAAGGTCTAATGGCGTATGAACGAATGATATGCAAAATGTTATGTATTATATGCAATATGTTATGTGCTATGTGCAAGATGTTATGTGTTGTGTGCAATATGATAAGTATGATGATGCATGTTAATATCATGGCATGACTATCCTAATCCAAATTTGGAACGTTCACACACTTTTCTAATCCAAATTTGGAAAGCTCACTAACTTTCCTAATCCCAATTTGGAAAGTCCACTTACTTGACTTTCCATAATCATGTTGTTAGGAAAGAGCTATTCTTACTCATGCATGTCCTTTGTGTGTGCTTGCATATACCCATACTTAGTACAAGTGTGTACTAACCCTATACAACTCTACAATTTTAGGTCCAGGCACAGGTGGACGCTAGAGCTATAGGTTGACGCTGAAACTATCCGGACGTGGAGCATTCATCCGTACTTGGTAGGCTCTCATGCTTTCGAGGATGCTTGCCCATTTTATTCTAGCTTAGTTATATGATTGATCTAGTGGAGTATTTTCCACTAGCATTTTTTTCCGCTTTTGTTCATACATTGTATTGGTGCCATTTTGGCAAGTATAAATTTAATGCTATATTAAACTATTTCTTTCATTTGATGATCTTAATGTTAGATGGTTGATGGTTAGCAATTAAGAATCTAATAGAACAATTTGTATGTATGTTAAGAAACAAAATATTTCAAATTTTGCGCTAAAATTAACCTAGACAAAGTAAGAATGACGTAAATAGGCTTAAATACGACCTCTGAGAGGTCAACGACGCCGGTCGCGTCCGGGGTCTAGACTCCGGTCGTGACAAAGTTGGTATCAGAGATCTAGGTTATATTTCGAGGATAATAAGTTCACATCAACTACATTGAGTAGTTTCTAAGTCATGCTAGTGAAGTGCACCACTATCATGAATTAGAGACTGCATGATACGTAGGAAAATTTCCCTTCTTCTTATCTCATTGTGCCTTTTCCTAATGTATGATTTCTTGATGTTATGAGTGTGTCTAACATCAATCCTTGTTGTTTTTCATAAAATGAATACTAGGAAAAAATTGGTCAGAGGATAGGAAGAGCAGCTGCTGGAGACAATCAGGTTCCACCCCATGCTCCAGTCGAATGAGTGGATATGCCGCTTAACCATGCTAGGTTGACTGATGCAGAGTTGAGGAAATATCTGGCCCAGATGGCACAGGCTATCACTATGCAAGCCCAGGCCATGACTGACCAGGTCAACCGGCAGAATGTTTAGAGGGAGAACCCACCGGTTCGCAGTATGGCTGACAGGCTGAGAGACTTTACGAGGATGAATCCTCCTATTTTAACAGGTTCTAAGACTTCAAAGTATCCCCAGGAGTTTGTGGAAGAGGTGCATAATATCTTGGTGGCTGTGGGGGCCACAGATACTGAGAAAGCAAAGTTGGCTTCCTATCAACTCAATGATGTTGCACAGACTTGGCGCAAGATATGGCAGGATAGCCGAGCTTTGGGCGGAGTTTCGATCACTTGGGAGCTATTTAAGATAGCCTTCTTGGAAAGATTCTTCCCCAGTGAGATGAGGGAGGCCAAGGTTGAGGAGTTTATCAACCTCAAACAGGGATCGATGACAATCAGGGAGTATTCCCTGAAGTTTGTTAAATTATCCGATATGACACTTCTCTTGTGTCTAACAGTAGAGACGAGATGAGTATATTCTTGACTGGGATTGTTGAGGATCTCGAGGAGGAGTGTAGTGCAGCTATGCTGCATGACAGCATGGACCTTTCCAGGCTTATGGTCCATGTCCAGCAAGTGGAGGAAAGTAGAAAGAGGAAGCACAATAGGGCAGGGAACAAGTCAATGAAAGCCGAGGAGAATTTTTCAAGAGTTATACTGAAATCAGGGATAAGCCCTGGTTTAAGAAGGTACTCTCCCACCAAGGGGAGTCAAGTTCATCCAAGGGTCGCTATAATAGGAATTTCGAGTCCAGAGTTAAGAGAAACAATGAAGTAGAGACACCTTTGGAGAGACCACCTTGCAGGAAGTGTGGAAAACTACATGCAAGAGAGTGCATTATGGGCACTAACACTTGTTATAGTTGTGGCAAACCGGGTCACATGGTGAAGGATTGTCCGAATAGGAGAAGTCAAAAACAAGGGAAGGAGAGTGTCCAGCCTAATGGTCCAAGGGAAGAGGCTTCAAGGAGGCAATGATTCTTCGCACTCAAGTCTAGGGGTTCAGGGGAAGGCACCTCTGGTGAAGTCTCGAGTGAGTAGCCTTAATTAGTCCTTCAGGTGTTTGACTGTGTACGGTGTGTATGCACTGGTATGAGGCTAATATGTTTGATACATCATGTTGGTTGCTGATTTGTATGATTTATATGTTTACTTATGTTGTTTGCTTTGATGAGACTAGTTTAGGAAAGAGTTCCTTAGTCTATTAATGTTAAACTACTAGTAGGTTTCAAGGATGTGCACCATCATGTTAATATGTGAATAAGATATTAACCAATAGGGAGTATTGAATTACCTATGTAGGCATACATTCAATAGATGACTTTCTTATTGTTAGTAAAGAGTAGTTTCATTCGGGGACGAATGTTCCTAAGGGGGGATAATGTAACAACCCTAAAAAATGAATATGCTAAGTAATGCTTAATTTGTCTAGAATGCCTACGATTAGACTGGGTTCATACGGATTGATGCACGTAGAACCAAACCTCTAAACCCTTGCTACAACCAAGAAAACTAACTTGGGGAGTTATTGGAGCTAGAAAAGGTTGGGTCCAACCATGCAGGGCTCTCGAATACGAAGATTTACTTGAATGAGTCTTTACCGGACTTAAAAAGGGATAATCTTAGGTTTGGAGGGTCTAGGGGTAAAATTGTCTTTTTCCAGGCTAAGTATAGTTTCATAATTACCCTAAATATATAATTCATTATTAAATTAATAGGGTGGAGGGGCATTTTGGAGAGAGAGGGCCGAAAATTTGCTCTTGAAGTGAAGTCTTGCTCCACCCAGGTTCGAACCTAGGTGGAAGCAATGAATTAAATTATTTTTAATTTAAGTTGGTAAATTAATGTAATTAATTTATATTTATTATTTATTAGCTGAGTTAAAATAAAAGGAAATCAAATTTTTAATAATTAAATAAAAACCCTAATTGACTAAGTCCTAAACTAGACTCCTAATCCTAAGAGAACTCTTCTCTCCCACGCTCATCTCTCTCTCTCTCTCACGTCTCAATCACTCTCACTCACGATTCTATCTGCAAAATAACTTCAAAAAACAGTATTTAAACCAAATTTCTTCACACTTGAAGAACTCACAACGAAAATATAAGAAAACAAATAAAATCAATCACGTAGGCAAAGAGAAGTTTGACCGTCGAGTTGGTGTTGACTTTGAGGGGATTTGGACGTGATCTTGGGTGATGTTTTTGGGCAGCAAGTGGAGGGTTTAACTTCAAAAAGGTATGGGTTCTCTTATCTCTTGGTCCCTTTCCCAAGAGACCCCTAAGGTTCAGACGAATCTATTCCGAAAACTAGGGTTGTTCCCCTTTGCTTGTCCCTGTCACTAGCTCCCACTGAATCATAGGTTGGTTACGTTTGCTGGTAGAAAACTAGGGATGAAACGTGTTTTCGTGATGATTATGTGTTTATATGTATGTTCAGAATTATGTGACTTATGTTGATGTTTTTCCAAAATTATGTGTATGTCTGTGTGCAATGTGAATTGTATCTATGTGCCTCGGGTTAAGTCTTTAAAAATGTGATGTTTTGGTTGTATTTCATGTACAAATGATTATGTAATTCGTGATGTTCATATGAGTTGAAATGTGGCTGATTTGAGTGATAATCTCTTGGCTAAACGAATCCATGAAAAATTCACCTAAGAACGTATTAAATGATCTATGAATTACCCTGTGAAATAATGTATATATGTTGAAGAAAGTAGGCTGCAAATGTAATTAAAATTTCCAGCATGTTGATGGTTGAATTTCGGGTAATGTTGAATTTTAGGGGAGTTTGAAGATAATGTTTAAAATATGTGAGGTCAGTTGGGATTGAACCCAAGACCTCACTATAAGAAAACTATGAATGAAAGAAAAAGAAATGTGAGGCGTGGGAATCGAACCCACGACCTCTAGGCAGTGAAAGAGAGTTAAGAAAAGTAAAGAAAAGAGATGTGAGGCGTGGGAATCGAACCCACGACCTCATAGGCAGATTCCAAGGGATTTGAAACCGGGTTCCCTTGCCTGAATTCCATATTGATACATAAGTCATACGTGAATTAAATATTCAAGAATAATGCTGCCTACTTAGATCGAAATCGAGATCTTGGCATACATACAAGATGAATAAGTCTTGTACCACATAATCTTAGGAAGATATGAATCCCTTAAACGAACTATAAGCGAAGCCTCATGGCTTGTGTGTATAGACCCATAAGTCTAGCATATGTCTAAAAATAAGTGAACCTAAGATGTACGCAATGAAACGATAAAACCCTAGAAGGGTTAAGTAAGAGTGTGAAACACACTAAATTGCCAAGTGCATTGGAATATGATGAAATGAACAATGAAATGATGAAATGAACAAAGAAATGATAAAATGAACAATGAAATGATGAAACCCTAGAAGAGTTAAGTAAGAGTGTGAAACACACTAAATGGCCAAGTGCATTGGCATATGATGAAATGAACATTCACGTAAAATGGGGTGAGTAATTATGATGTGAAAATGTGCTAATGTCAATGAATGTGGTGACAACATGATATGAGGCTAATGCAAAAGATGAGAGCAATCTCAAATGAGCCTAAGTAAATGTTACCAAAACGTACTCACCTATGAGAGTGTAAAGTTAATGAGAGACCAGTATCTATTAACATTCTAATGAAAGTATTGAGATTAACACAATTAATACTAATGATGAGATGAGAAATCATCTATTGAGCTATGATGTCCTCATATTAGAAGCCAGCTACCATGATGTATGAATTGAATGTAATGGAACTTTATACTGAGCACTGATAGACTAGCTATGAGCGGTGATGCCTTGTTTCAGGAAGGGCGGAGGTTCACGGAACTCTCATGAGATGAGACTATCTGGCATGCTGGGTATGGGTCTCATTATATCTCCTAGTCTTCGAACATATACTCCCAATATAGGGATCTGGAGGGGTTCAATTCCCATGTAACCTAGCATGTTTTGGGTCACTTTGGACAGTGATTCCACCTCTTTTTAGTGTGGGGGAGACACTGGATTTCAAGATGCTCACATGATCTATGTCGGTTAAAGTTAAAGTTCCCCATGAATAAATGAGGCTAGCCTCAAATGATGCACATAATGAAATGAATGATACCAAAGGTGTTAGGATAGGATAATCAAGAGGTGAGGTAGACTTAAGTAATGATGTAGGTCATTCTTGATCATTGCACAGCGAACCCGATGAAAGTCTTAAACTACATCCTAGGTATAGATGGTGTTTACACTACTAGCCTATGAATGAAATGAAATGAAGTACGTATGAATGAATGAAGCAGACTCTGTGTTTTCTAAAGAAGGCTCCCTAGTTGAGGTCACGTATGTTGGGAAGTCTTGATGTAAAGTCCATGATTCCAATGTCTCATGGCATATGAACGAATGATATGCAAAATGTTATGTGTTATATGCAATATGTTATGTGCTATGTGCAAGATGTTATGTGTTGTGTGCAATATGATAAGTATGATGATGCATGTTACTCTCATGGAATGACTTTCCTAATCCCAATTTTGAAATTTCACTCACTTTCCTAATCCAAATTTGGAAAGCTCACTAACTTTCCTAATCCCAATTTGGCAAGTCCACTTACTTGACTTTCCATAATCATGTTGTTAGGAAAGAGCTATTCTTACGCATGCATGTCCTTTGTGCGTGCTTGCATATACCCAAACTTTATACAACTGTGTACTCACCCTATAGAACTCTACAATTTTAAGTCCAGGCACAAGTGGATGCTAGAACTACAGGTTGACGCTGAAACTATCCAGACGTGGAGCATTCATCCGGACTTGGTACGCCTTCATGCTTTCGAGGATGCTTGCCTATTTTATTCTAGCTTATTTATAAGATTGAGCTAGTGGAGTATGTTCCACTAGCCTTTTTTCCTATTTTGTTCAGACATTGTATTGGTGCCATTTTGGCAAGTCTACATTTAATGATATATTAAACTATTTCTTTCATTTGATGATCATAATGTTAGATGGTTGATGATGAGCAATTAAGAATCTAATAGAATGATTAGTATGTATGTTAAGAAACAAAAATTTTCAAATTTTCTGCTAAAATTAACCTAGACGAAGTAAGAATGACATAAGTAGGCTTCTTTGCGACCTCTGGGAGGTTAGCGACGCCGGTCTCATCTGGGGTCTAGACTACGGTCGTGACAGCGACAATCATTTGCATGAACATAAGGTTCAATCTGTTAGAGCGCTCCAATGATTTATGCAAAGACTTCTCATCCGCACTGCACCACACTGCTCTTATCAGTAACGACAATAGGTTCATCTTTCACTAGAGCCAAGTCAATATCCATCACACCTAAATAAAACTTTACTTGTTCATGCTTTTGACAGAAGTTCGATTCATTGAACACAGTGACAGACGAAGCATGTGAATAAAAAAGAATAACTGCAAAAATAGATATACTTGCTCATATATCAGAAAATTATGTGAATTCAGTAAAACGATACAAATATATCGTTATTCTCCGTTGGTAGATAATATGACATGTTATCATAATTTAAATTCATTCCTATCTTTAATAGGTTAAGGTATATTTTTTTTAATCAAACATGTACGACATCTTTGGATATACAATATATGTTTGACTAAAAAGATTAATTTGCCTCAGAATTTTCAATATTCATGGTGATTGATTCACCTGTGACTAAATTCTTAAGTTTTAGCAATAGCGAAAGTCCTTTTATCTATTTATTTTTTATATAGGCTTTCAATTAACCTTCACAGATGAATGACAATTTTATGAATGCATATTTTTCTTAACCATACTAGTTTGACAACTTTGGTGACTAACATGCTATATGAAAACAAATGCACACATAATATCATAAAAATATTTTGCATGTGAATAATTTTATACATTTTAGTATAGCATCTTTGGTGACTAACAAACTATAGAAACATAATACATGAATCAAGTGATCATAAATATTATACGTGTAGTTGTTACTTTTTCTATTTTGGTCACTTTGGTGACTAACAAATTATTTTGCACTAAGTATACACATTATTTATTGCTTAACATAACGATCACTTTAATTTATTGGAGGACTTAAAAAATTATTATTACATTATAAAAAGATTAAGTTTTTTGGAATTTGTGCAATCTTAAAACAAAACATAATTATTTGTTTATTTAGGGGTGATGACAGTGACTACTCTATATTACTTTACCATGCTAATGAGGTTATATAATTTATTAAGATTATCCATTCAAAAAACCCAGGAACTAATGCAACATGCAAGATTAAATACTTTAATCCATATTATCAGGATCTTGAACACGATAATCTTACATGGGGATCGTTCGAGGTACATACCTAATGAGAAAGACATCATAACAGAGAGAAGTGGAAGGGTTAGTTGTAAATGGGTCTCTAGCTCCTTGCCCTAGCTTTACATTGCCACAACTCAGTGATGAAATTAATTTGGAAAATATGTGATAACCCTAATAGATGGAGAGAGAATCAATTTATAGAGGTTAAGACTTAACCTAGTAAGTCCATCAAATAACCAATGTATGGACGAGATATATTATTCATTAAATATTATTTATGGTATTACTTGGATAACAAATAAACTTGGGTCATAGGTAAGCTTGGGCTATAAGTAAGAAATAAAACTTACAGTACTTGCCAGACTAGATGTGACAATGTCCATTAGGCGCATTTCAAGCTTTTCACGAACTGCCAAATTTATTAGATACCTGCAGGTGATTGCATCCACCTTAGGATAATATGTCTCAATGTAGAGAAAAATATTGAGCAATAAATCGGGCTTTATATTTCACGACTTCACCTTTTTTGTTTTCTTCGCACAAAAACTCATTTGTACCCCAACTAACTTGATACATTTCGGTGTTTTTGAATTATTTGTCTGAAAACTTCATGTTTTTCTAGTGAAGTCAATTTTGTTTGAATTGCGTCCTTTGGGCCAATCATTTCTTTGTTTACATCTGTTGATAGATTTTGGCTCAAAATTTTCATCTTATTACATTATTTCAACAACATTATAGGCAAAAGTTGTTGCCAATCACAATATTATTTTGACTCCACCTCTTTCTCGCCGAGACATAATTCATTGAAATTTTTTTCTTCTCATTATTTACAGAAAATTTCTTCATTCGTTATGATTTGGATTTCTTCTTGAGAATTTTCCTTCGTATCATGATCATTTTGATGATTTGTTCCTTTTCACTTTCAAGGATTTTTATCCTTGAAACCGATTGGTTTACCATGCTTAATATGGGTTTAGACTAATTTGCCTTAGTGATTTTTTCCATCGGGATATCAACTCAAACTGGAGTAGCAGCTAAAATATACAATCTAGTAATTCTTCAAATATTAGTAAAAGCATTTGACAGTTGATTTATAATATTTCGTTAATAAATTATTTTTTAAAATTCTTGCTCACATTGATTTGTTCGAGGACCTAGATGAAATAGTGATGATAAATTCCAATCTATCTCTTTTCCCAACTTCTTATGTTCTCTCCACAATCAGCAAACCATTCCTTCAATAGATCTCCAGTTATAGGCTCCAAATATTTTATGGTTGAAGGAAATACCAAAAATCCAACCTTCTTTAAGGGCCATGTTTGTGTGTTGTGGTGGACCAATCTGACTATATACCGCACATCTAAATATGAAGGACCTCTCGGCAAATTTAAATATGTAGTGGCCCTTTCGGTATTTGAATATGAATGGGCCTCTTGGCTTTTTAAATATCAAAGGCCCTCTTGGATTTTGAATATGATGGCCCTCTCGGCAAATTTACATATGCAGGGGCACTCTTGGCATTTGAATATGCGAAGACTTTGACTTTAAATGTCGTCCTTCATCATTTTGATATGATGATAGGTACTCCCTGGTCCAAAAAGTGATGTTAAACTCACTATCAAATATTTGTTGATAGGTTCTCCTGAAATAGTTGTTTGATAGATATATTGTCTCTGATGATCTTATTATACCGTGCAATCATAAAAAAAAATGTTAGTTTCGGAACACTAATCTGTGTTGATTTCTTCAAGTCGTCTTGCTCCTTGTCTCGTTATCTTTGGAAGTTTGGTTGATCCTATGGATCGTCGTAGACAAAAAACAAGATCATATTTAAAGTAAAACATTTTCTACGTATGAATTTTTTGAATAATAGTTTTAAAGAAAATCTCTGCAAATTAACTATCACGACATGCACAACACGTACAAAACATCATTTGTCTCAGATTTTTGACATGAGGACAACTTGCTGGCAACTTTGGAACTCCTTAAGATATATCACGTTGAGGTACTTGAAGTTGACTTTGACGTTCTGAGTACCCTTGATGGAATTTTTTAGGCCTTCCCAAAAAAATTTATCCTAATTAGATGTTTCAAAAACAAATCTGATGGTGATCACGAAAGTCATGATATCTTATAAAAATTTTGAGTTTTTCTCAAAATTTTGTCCAGTCGCATATTTCAATATGATCCTTGACCCTTTTTTGTAGGAAATGACTCTTCTTGTACAATTATTGAGATCCTCTCGAAAATTCTGTCCCAGTTTCATTATAAAAGAAAATGAAAATCTAATTGGGAATATGACCAAATCGTCATGGCCCCTACACATTTTATTGAGGTAGGAATTAGGTCAAACGTAGTTCCTCAAGGATAAACAAAAATAGAAAATTTGATAAGGACACGACTGAGGCTGACATAGCCGCCTACATATCTTATTCTCGAGAATTCAAGTTGAACGTAGTTCAAATACAAGGGGAATGTTTCGAAACATAATGCGACAATGTTTACAAGAAAAGTGTAATTACAATGAACTAAAGGGATGAAGTATCATCCTTCAAATGTAGTATCTTTTAACGGCATCTAAATTGATAAATTTTTGCCACACCCGATCGTCCATCTTTGCTAGAACAAAAGCTCCTTTTGATAGTACTTTGTGGACGACAAACAGTCCTTGCCAGTTAAGAGCGAATTTCCCTTTATATTCCACTTGATGCGGAAAATGTGTTTCAACTTGAAGACCATGCAAACACATCAATGTATTGTCAGTAGTTAATCACTTTCAAATGGACACTGACTCGGGTTTCTCTAACTGAATCATCATCTCCCAAGTTTATTGTTTATGTCTTATCTAGGTTTGGCTTTTAATCATCTTTAAGTTGTCTTAAGTCCTTGGTAAGGTGTTCGGGCATTATACTTTCCTCATCATATTTTTCACATTCATATTCATTGACCTTACTTGGTTTGCCGTGTTCGCAACATGTCATGACATCAGCAGGTTTAGATTTGTTTTTACTGAAAAGCACAATCAATCAACCTTGTTAAATGGAAAATTTGGAGAGCAATTCATAAAGATAAGATAATCAATTTAAAATAGCGAGGCTTTTATTGGAATTTTAAGAAGGGATACAAACTTTGTTCATGACATGTCAACGTGAGTCATTTCCTTTTTAAACATTATGATGAAAAATAAAATTACATAAATGGTGGTTTCGGACTCGTCTAAAAAACACTTATTTTCAAAAGTAAAACTTCAAATCTTATATTTGTATACCTAGCATTTCGATTAATCATAAGTGGAGTGGCCCTCCAATTTCGTAGCATCTCTTTAGGTCAGCATCTCAGACGGTGGGTGTTGTGATGCACTCCATCAATATCACAGCAAATCTTCTTCATCAAACAACCTTCCCATCCATTTCACTAGATCATCAACCTCATGCTCTATAGTTTTAGCAATAAATGACTGGTATAATTCTGGAATAGGCTTCGGTATATCACAGTCATGCTTTTTCCTTGTTTCCGCTTCAAACAGTTCTTCCTCTGTTGGGGTAATAATCGACACCAAAGCAGAAATTTTGAAGTGGGATAGGAAGAGGTTCAAATATGCCATCCAAATTCTTGCCTAACCCACGTCCAAGTTCAAAACCGCTTCTTAGCATAGTTATGGCAAGCATTTTGTACACCGGCGACATTGGTACTTGCGGTATTGTATCTTCAAAAGCAGTGTTCATTATCGTCCCATGTGAAAGTCAGTACCTTGAGAGGAATCTTCAATAACTGGAACAGAGAAGCCAGGGTAACTACGATTACTCCCTTCACCATGAATGACATTTTCATGATCCTCGCAGATGAACTTCAAGATTTGATGCAATGTGGATGGAACTGCTCCGACCGCATGGATCCATGGTTTTCCTAGCAACATATTGTAGCTTTTATATATATCCATCACTTGGAAATCAGTAAAAAAATTTGCAAGCCCCATTTGGATACACAAGTCTACCTTTCCCATGGTCTCTCTTTGCGAAACATCAAACGCTCTTACATTCATACAACTTTGACGGATTTTTCCAACATCATTTTTTAGTTAAGTAAGGGTTGATAACGGGTAAATATTAATTCTTAAACCATTATCAATCAATAATCGATCTACAAACTTGTGTTGCATTTGACGGTGATATACAAGGCACGGTTGTGCATCACTCCTTCGATTGGTAACTCCTTTTCTTGGAAAGAGATTTGGTGACTCCCAAAGACATGACTAACCATAGTGGTTAGATTCTCAACACATGTTCCCGTCGGTACATATGCTTCATCCAGTACCTTCAACAATGCTTTTTGATGCTACTTAGAACTCATTAATAAAGCCCAAATAGAAATTTGACTGAGAGTTTTCTCCAAATGCTTGACAATGGAATACACCTTAGGTTGCATTCATCGCCAAAACTCTTCATCCTCACCTTTTATGATCGGCCTTTTTTGGTTCTCTTTTATTCGTGTTTCTTGAGCTAACTATTCTGGAACATAGCATCTTCAAAACATGTCAAAGCTTGAGTTGTAGCCTCCTTGACAACAAACTTTTCTTTGGGCTGCTCGTTGATTTTTTCCTTTGCCAAAGCAAATACCTGATGAGGTGCAGTTATTACAACAAACTTTGGATTGTCCCTTATAGTCAATGAGGCCACTGTTGGCATAAATGAGTTGACATTTGCTTCACTAATAGTCCCATTAGTGAACCAATCTTCGTCTCTTTCAATCATGTTGATGGTCGCTCCCCCATGATTCAGCAATGGTTTAAGGTTCACATTGGGGGCAAGGGCTTTGTTATCAATCAAGTCGTGAATCTTATGTTTCAGATTGATATATCCTTATGTATCATGTCTTGCCCATTCAGAATGGTAAGCTTATCATTGATACGCTCGAAAGAACTTTGTTCTGGGATTAATTGTCCTTGCGTCTACTGGTTGGATCAATCCAGCTGCTCTTAGATGCTCAAACGCGTTTCTGCCAAAGGAATGAAACTCTTGGAGACTTTCTTTCGAGGTTAGGGCACAGTAGGTTGTTGGCATTTGGGTTGTTTTGTCTGAGATTTTTGTAGGCTAGTGCATTGACTTAGTGTTTTTGTAGTGTTTATTGGTAAGTTGGTGGTTGATTTTGGTAGATAGGTGGGATGGTTGGAAGTTTTATTGTGCATAGTAAATTGGGCTTGGAGTTTGTGGAGGTGGTTGGTAATAGTTTGCGGTGGAGAATCGGTTGGAGTTTCCTATGGCAGAACTAGACCCAAAATATCTTTGTGGCCTTGCCATCGGGCTAAATGATACAGCAAAGTCATCCTCTTTCTTTTTCCTAGCAAATTATGCATCCATAGTTGGTGAGGATTCGTTGGCATACTGCAAAGCAGTGAGACTTGTACCCTTTCTATATTTTAGGTCATCCTCTATGGCTTTTCCCATTCTGATTAGCTCCGAAAACCTCTATCCCATCACGGGCAACATCCTTTCATAATAGTCAGGCTCTTGAGCTCGAATAAAAGCAAAGGTTATTTCAGTTTTAGCCATTACAGGTTGTACCTTTGCAGCTTCTTTTCTCCAGCAGCACACATATTCACGATAGTCCTCTATGGTCTTTTGCTTGATTTTTTCCAAGTAGTATTTTTCATGGACAGCTTTAACGTTAAACTGAAATATTTCCAAAAATTCTTTGGCAAGAGCCCCCCATGTAGACCACTGACGGAATTCTTGAGATGTGAAGCATTCTAACACCTCCCCACTAAGACTTTGACTAAACAACCTTTAAATTAATGCATCATTTTTCCCGATACCTACGAGTTTGTCACAATAAGCTCGTAGGTGAGACATGGGTTGCCAATGCCGTTGAAGGCTTTGAATTTTGGAATTTTAAAACCTTTGGGTATTTCCAAGTCAAGGTGCATGCAAAGGTCCTCATACTCAAGTCCTGTGATTTTCCTTGAAGATGGAACACTTTTAACTGCTTCAGAGATGGCCTCCTTCAGGATATTCATTTCTTATTCACATTTTTCTTGTCTCAGGCTCCACTCCTTCTCCATCTCTTCATAGTGATCCAGCTCCGGTTGAACGAAAAAGCTAGGTCATGGTTCAAGAATTGTAAAAGCAGGGCCTTATTAATTTAGAGACTTTATAAATAGTATAAGTGGACCTCTAAAAGGTATAAGTAGACATTAGTCTTGCTGGTTTGGGGGTAAGGCCCTGGGTAGGCTCGGGTTAGCTAGTGGAGTTTGGAATGTTACAAAAGGGTATGTCAGTTTTCTAGGTAAAACACGTGGATTATTGGACACTGGCATGGGATTTGGTAGGTTGTTGAGAAGTTTTGAGAGTGTTTAGTGTTAGGTGCTTTGTTCTAATTTGGTTGTGTTGGAGGTGTTTGGTAAGAAGTGTTGGCGTAAGAAGCGTTGGATACAGTTTAAGTCAATGGTATGAGGATTAGGATTGGAAGTGTTTGGTCTTATGGTTTGGGTAGGGAAATAGTTGGGTAATGGAGAACTTAATGATGGAAAAGGAGGCGGATGTCTTCTAGTTTCGAGGGGTAGTACATTTGATGCAATGGTAGTTTGGTTAGATTTTTGGTTTGTTGAAGCTCTTCCTGCATGTCTGCAATTCGTTGCATTAACTTAGAGATCAACTCACTCTGATCAGTGAGTTCAACATTTCTGACGATCACATCCAATATTCCCGTTTCTTCAAAAGTACCAGTTATTTTGCTTTTGCCTTTATCCAAAGAATGATCAGGGATGGATGGTATGATTGCTTTGGGTCTTGTAAAGTAGGGATGGTCGACTAGTTTGATTTTGACACTGATCAATCTTTATCTGTAGAGAAGAACAACTTAAAAAAATATTAGTTTTTGTTTTTAACGAGATAAGCAAATAAGTTGACATTAAGATTAACACACAAATGTCACTTTGCTTCAAGCAGATTAATCCACGGAAATATTTTGGGTGAACAGGAGGACTCAAATGGAAAGAGATCTTTCTGTGATTGAATTGAGAAGGTAGACTTGCATAGAATATTGTTTATTTCTTCCACTCATATTCTTTTGTAGGTGATATTTTCATAATCTTTCACTAATAAGGGAGAACAAAAATTGAAAAGACATGGACCGAGCCTTAAGTAGGCTGCCTACGTATCCACCATGGAAATTAGGCCCGACGTAGTTCAAATTACATATGATAACTTAAACGTACCCTTCCTGAAATTGATAGAGAGACTACGCTCGAAAAGAGCTTCCTACGTACCCCCCATGGGCTCAAGTCTTGCGTAGTTTTTAATGAAATGACAAACAAGAGCAATGCGTTACATAAACCTAAAGCTACCCAGACTTCTTTCCTTCCTCTTCAACTATAAGGTGACGATCAAGTGCTCTCGCCATCTGAAGTTTCTTTTGCTTTACCTTTTCACCTCATGGAGGAAGCATTCCAAAATTTTAGTTTCTTAATATCTCGTTCAATTTCAGAGATCCTTGCGGACACTTTAGTGATATTAAATATGTCTTGATAAATTTTGACAATCTTTCTATTTACTGAGGTTGTTTCCATGTCGACCTTAATAATTCTCTCTCGTAGCGTCCATTCAATTTGCTCCAGCTTTGCAAGTCCCCTTTTGGGTGCAGTTGTCTTCTCTTTAGTCTCCATAAATTTTCTAAACATTGATTCTTTAGTTTTTTTATCATTAACCGAATCAATGGGTAGGATCAATAAGTTGATTCTTTTTCCAGACATTTTAGCAAAATCGACCTTCCCCTGACGGCGAATAAAAAATTGAAGATTTTTGGGGTAAAGGATTAATATATTTATGAGAAACTTGAACGACACTTCCGAAGAAATTCGGACGAATGTTGTTTTGAATTTTAATATATGCTTAGAGTGCTCTAAGAAACAAGAGTAGATTAATTTGTTAGACAAAGTGACATATCACAACACAAAGCAATCATATCAAGTAGACACAAACAATTTATATCACGTCCTAAACTTGTGATCTTTTTATGCCAAAGGTGGGCCTGTCGAATTGAAGGATGGATAACATCATTTTAAACTTTTCCATTGCTCCAAAAATTTAAAATTTATAAAAACATTGCAAACAAATTAAATGGGGATACATAATAAGGAAAAAAGATACAAATAATAAGTCCGCGCAGGGGTACAATCCTAACTAAGCTTCCATGGAAAGTCCTCCGTTCTTGAGCTTCTTGTCATGCCAACGTTTTCAGATGCAATGGTAATTTGATACTTCTTTGACTCGAAAAACTATTAAACTATCGACCTCAAGAGATAATGGTTTGCCAAATAACGTATATATCCTTCAAATTTAAAGACATAAGTATGAGCGTTCATTTAGACGGTGGGCCATTATGAACTCAAATTGGTCTTTCTAATGGTCCCAACACGTCTTGGATGTTGGGTCAACTTAATTTAAATGCGCTTAATTTAGAATTTGACTTTGCTCTATACTAGTTGGCTAAGAGTTGTTTTAGATAAGATCTGGTTACCTGAGTTGGACAAACTACGAGGTGGAGTATAATAAATTATGTTGGATGACCAAAAACCAACTATTCGTTTATTACTTCAAAAGAATTCGAAGGGTGTTTCTTCTGAAGGACAACTGTGGAAAATTACGTAACTACCTTTTATCCTAATGCAAATTATTTGTCATTTGGCAGAATCAATGCCATGAAATGCCATAATTTACAAGAATTGAAACAAGTAAGCAATTAAACAAATAGTCAAAAGAGTCAAGTAATTATGGTTAGAACCTAATAAAATCCCCTATGGAGTCATAATTTCTGTTATGCCATAATTTTACTATCCTCTGAAAAATCACATTTGAAATGTTCTAAATATAAAACAATTTAAGAAAAATACTTAGAAAAGAGTCCCCACTTAAATTTTTAAAGAAATCAACAAAACTTAATTAAAAAGATTCTTACAGATTTAGTCTCAAAAAATTTAGAGAAAATGGGTAAGATGCTCTTATTTACGCTTCAAGAAAGTTTTAAGAAATTTGAAGTGTCCGTTAAAATGCAGTTATTCTACAACTTGACATCAAATAATTGACTATTTTTTAAAAAAACAATTTAACGTAAAAAAGATTATTTACACATTCAATTAACTTTGAAAAATAGTTAAATAAAGAAAAAAAATATTTTATTTTATTTTTTAGAAAATAAGGAGGCTAAGATGAAACAATTGAATAAAAATGCAAATGAATTGACTTTTTTAGCAAAACAAGATCATTAGAATTTATTTGACACATTTTTAAAATAGTAATTTAAATCAAACTGGTTAATTAGATTATGATTATTTAATTGAAGAAAAAATAAAAAGTTGACTACATATATTCAAAATAAGTATAAGACTTGATAAAAAATGAATTGTATAAAAATATACTAACATAAAGAATACAGTTTACCTTTTGGGGAATTTAATTAAATTATAACGAAACATATAGAGGGTTAGAGTTAAACAAATATATCAAATCAAATAAATAAATGCAATCAAACAAATAAAGAGGTAATGGACTTGGGCTTTTCAGACTGCTGATTTGGGCTCTGGACCCTATTTTAACCCTTGAAATCCTTTGTATACACCAAGTGTATACTGTTGTATACGGGTGGTTTATTAACTTTTTTTTTTTGTATATCAAAATGTATAGCGACAGTATACAGTCTGCTTTGACGCCTCCAACCTGTATCTTTGTTTTTGGCCACATATTTGTCGCACTTAACACGTATATCAGTGTATAATGTAGTATACAATATTTATACAACTCATTTCTCTGGCTTTTGAGCTAATTTCCAGCAGTACGTTGGGTCTCCGGGACCTGTAAAAACTTCAGAATATATAGGGGGGCTGACTCAAGAAATAGGAAAAGCAAAGATTGAGCCTTTATGGCTCAACTCAGAAAATGCAAGGAGTGAGTCCTAAAATAGACTTGGATGGTGTTTTCACACGCAAATAAAGAGTAATAAGATTAGCATTCACATTTGATAATATTTCACCAGAATACACCTTTAGCAAAAATACGATAAATAAGACTGCTAAAGAAGCTGTCAGCATACATTAGAGGGAAATGAAACTCATATCCACATATGCAAAATAAAGGTTGATCAGTAAAGAATTTATTTAACAAGCACAATTCATCAATCTACACTGCAATTCTGTTTCTAGATGATGACACACTAGCTACATTCTATATTATATGAGGACAAACCCAACAAGCCTTAACTCTACTTACAAAAATTGACCAAAAGCAGATAACTATAAAATAAAAGTAATATATAGGATAAGTAGCGATTATGCATTATACCATTAATAAGATAATAAGAAAAGCAAGTCTAGGAATTAATGAGTCGTCTAATAGAGTAGTAAACAAATAAGTCTAATAATTAATGATAGATATATCCAAGTCATTAGAAAGAACCACATAACTATTTGAAGCAAGCTATTGGCTAGAACTTGACTTATCCAGTATACAGTAAGAAAATCTATCTAATGAACTAACATAATTTGATGTAAATATGATAAAACTAATAAAATGAGCAAAGGGAGGTTGCAAATATATCATAATCAAGAAAGAAATAGGAATAAAAGACATATCTAGAATGAAACAAAATATTATGCAAATCACCCAGAAAAATTATTGCATGTCATTAATTATATACAGAAGTCATGTTGCTATCTTGAACAAATGTCAATTGTACACATACTCAAAGGATATCCATCCAAAGAAATCACTTAAGCTTAAAGATTCCTAGAATAATACTATTGCCAATTTGAGTATTAGGAAAGGAAATCGATAGGGAGGTACAAAAACATTCAAAACAGAAAATTCAGGATCAAATATACGAAACATCTATTAATAAGAAACTGAAAGCTATTAATATGCTTGAAAGCTAATCCGCCAAACTGTGCAGTACTACCATATATTTCAAGAAAAATATGAAGGACACCAAAGCACAGAGTAAAGATAGACATTCACAAAACATTTAGACATTCCATAACTAAAGAAAATAAAATAGGAGGAAAATATTACCCCAGCGAACTGAGGCAAAAACGAGCTAGTATCGGTTCTTCTACCACAAAAACTCTAATACGAACGGCAAACAAGAAATCTGGGTAGAACCTGAGCGGCTACCTTTTTGGAATTTAGAAACAAAGAACTAAATGTCAAAGCCTTAAATGCAGAATGATACCGTCAAAATCCAATTTCTAAACTTGTTTTTAACTTGAATGTAAAGAGGATTATTTATAGGGAATGTTTTTTGGGCGACTAGGGGAAAAATCCGTTGGACATTTGGATCAATTCGTTCCTTTTCTAGGCAACAACAAAAAGGCTCTGAAGCTCTGCGAAAAAGGGAGAAGCGGGGACGGGAGGGTGATGGTTCTGTACACTGAGGCAAAAGAGAGGAGGAAGAAACGCAAAAAAGTACTTAGCGTCGCGTACTGTTCACGCCGTTTAGAGTGGACGGGTCGAAAGATTTCGCAGATTTCTGGGTTTCATCTTGAACTGCTAGAATTGGGCGTGTTTTGCAGCGTGCTGAGGAAGAAGACGTATAGGGATTTGGTTGGGTAGTTTGCTGCTGAAAAGAAAAGGTTTGGGCCGGGTATTGATTAGATTTGGATCGGCTGAAGTTGAATGGGAGTTGGGCTTGGTATGTACGTTGTATTGTGTTGTTGGGATAATGTTGGGATGAGAATTTTGAAGAAAAAATTAGTAATGTAATCACAAGTCCTAATTTAATTAGTAAAAGGGAAATTTTTAAAAATGTGAATATTTTCATATTTAGGAGGGCTCATTAGCAGCACTTTCAATATTTAGTAAAAATGTCAAAATTTTAATTTGTTATGTATTTTATTTATGTTTTTATTATTTATTTTTATTTAAAGAATAGAATTATTTTATAACAAAAGGGAGAAAACCAAGGAAGAGAATATTTCAAAAAAAGTTAAAAAGATCACTTAATTTTCTCATGAGTTACATTTTTAAATAAAACTCAAACTTGTTCTTTTTTTTCCTCCATAATCTTAATCTTTTTTTATTAGTTCGTATTAATTCCAATAGGTATGCCAAATAAATTTATAGTTATTTAAGAAACATATTTGTCTTCATATATTTTCTTCACGTGTATTTATTTGTTTCTTCTAAAATTTTATATTTTGTATTCATTTCAATATGTATTTTATTCGTATTTCTATTTATTCTAGTTTTTATTTAGAATATTGTATAATAATATACAAAATACAAAAAAAGTAGTATGATGAAAATATGAGATAGTAGTTTTTAGAGAAGGAACGTATCACTTAAAATTTTCATCATTAACAATTAAAAAAAAACTCCTTTTTTAGTCTATTAGATCAACTTATGTT
The DNA here is from genome assembly GCF_001406875.1 of Solanum pennellii. Lineage (NCBI taxonomy): Eukaryota > Viridiplantae > Streptophyta > Magnoliopsida > Solanales > Solanaceae > Solanum > Solanum pennellii. The sequence continues at coordinate 21,161,992 of NC_028643.1, forward strand.
TTCATTTTAATAGTTTACCAATATGTTTTACATTTTATGTGCTCACTTTATCATTCAAATTAAAATTGATTTTTTTCTGTTAAACTAAAAATTGTATTTCGGTGATCTAAATTGTATTACTTGATTACCATATATATATATATATATATA
>NC_028643.1:21162948-21165533 GCF_001406875.1 Solanum pennellii
TATATATATATATATACACGTATCTCAATGTGTATGAATATGATTTATGAAAGGTTACAAGATTTTTGTTGGGAAATAGCATACTTGGTGGAAATAATAAATTTGTTGAGGAAGGATATAATATTCTAAAAAAAAATACAAATTGATTATGAAAGAAATAAGAATACAAGATTCTGGAAAACATATAGCATACATAGTAAAATAATATAATCAGTATACAATATTCTAAAAAATATATACAAATTAACTGTTGAAAAACAGGATACATATATGTTTAAGAAATACAAATTCAGATGAGATAGTATACATAGTGAAAATAATATAATCAAAATACAATATACTAAAAAATATAATTTGACTGTTAAAAAATAGGATACATTTATGCTTAAGAAATACAAATTCATATAAGATACGTATCTGAATGACTACAAATAAAAAAGAAATATAATATTCTTAATAAAAATACAAATGATGAGTAAAAGAAAATAATTGACAAACAAAAATTAATATGAATATTATTCTGATATGAATACAATTTCGCAACCTTTTCTTTGACTCTCTCTTTTTTCTTCGTCTGCTATGTTCCTTTTTTCCAGTTTTTTTGACCAAATTCAAATCTGAATCTGTGTTTAATTGTGAATTAGTAACCCTATAAGCAAAATTCAAAATTATTAAATATGAATATATATATGTATAAAATAAATCAAACAATATATTATGTATGAATGCTTATGTGACTTACTACAAATTAAAATCTACTAAATCTCAAATATGAAAATAAAATCATAAAAATAGTGTTTCAAATATTAAAATTCTGTATTTGATGAGAATGTTAACAAACTTAGATAAAATCAAAAAAATGACAAAAAAAATTGTAATACATACAATCCAAAATTCAACATAATTTTTATTTTGAAAACAAAATCTTATGAAATCTCGTAAAATAAAAGATGATTATGAAAATACCTTTATGTATTGAGAGATTTCTTGAATTAATCGATAGATGAATAATTGATATGAACTTGAATAATTATTTATTATTCAACAATGAGAGACAATAATGGTGAAAATGGTAAAAGAGAAAAAAATTTGAAAATCTTAAAGGTGGAAATAAATTTAATGGTATTAAAGTGTCTAAATGGATAGTGAATATATTTAATGTTGGACTGTTTTGAGAAATAAAAGGAAAGACAAATAATAGTATTTACAAATTATTTTTAAAATATTGACATTTTGACTAAATATTTTAAAGTGTATACATTTTTACTAAGGAAAAATTACATGAATTAATACATTTTAAAAAGTAATTATTGATTTTAGCGATACTTTTTGTTTATTACCATTTATAGCAATATTGTGATAAATCTTTAATATGTATTTAAAGTGAATTATGTATGCAATATTTTTGAATTATAATTGTTTTTTAAATATATTATGTTTGTTTGGTAAAAAACTGTCACATTGTATTATAAGTGTATTTAAATGTGTGATAAATGTATCATCCATCGTTAAAACTTGTATTATATTTGAATAATAAATTTATCTTTGTAATATCTATTAAACTTGTATTATAAATGAATTAAAAGTGGCCAAGTGAAAAAAATGTTATTGCTATATATGGTAAATATTTTTTTATTATAGTATATTTGTGTAAGTTTCCCAAATAATATAATTGATTAACAAGCTTCTTAATCTTAATGAAAATGAAATAATTAATTTAATTGTAAACTAACTTTAAAATATAAATTACAGATTAGCTAAACTAATTAACCAAATATTTAAGTAAAACTAAATTTTTTTTGAGACGATTTATATATATATATATATATATATATATATATATATATAAAGAAGTTTGATGACTAATTTATATTGTGGAGGTCCAAAATTGGGTGTCAACAGACCAAAACCAATGATAATGGGGAGAATTTTTGATATTGATCGGCCTTATGAACACAAGTGTTGTTCTCACTTCTCAGTAGCAATGGTCTAGCTATCAATGATTCTTCTAGACAGTTCTGAGTATGAACATGAACAACTATATGTTCAAATGTTATTCCAGAAGACATACAATAATCATTAAATACAGATGTAAACTCACCAACTGTAACGACCTGTTTAGTCGTTTGGAGCAGCAGAGTTAATTTCTGGAAATCACTGTCTGGGTCGACGGATCCCACGACGGACCGTCATGGGCACGACGGACCGTCGAGGGTGTCTCGTTCCAAAACACTTAGAATTTAGAAATTTGGGTACTGAGATCGACTCTCTGAACTTCGCGACGAAATGGCAGGACGGACCGTCGCATACATGACGGGCCGTCACAGACTCTTTAATGAATTGAGTCTCTGAACTTTGTGACGGAAGCAGCAGGACGGACCGTCGCAGTCACGACGGGCCGTCACAGGCTGCGTAACCCTGACTGGGTCGGATTTCTGTTAAATGTTTTAAGGGGCGTTTTGGACTATTTCATGCTTATAATTATAAAGTTAGTGGGTTCATATTAATAATTCTATTACTTGGGGGGTTAAAAGAGATAACCTTGAAACAAATAGTGGGGTATTTTATCATCTTTTATACTTAAT
>NC_028643.1:21170924-21186455 GCF_001406875.1 Solanum pennellii
AAAATTAACCTACGGTTTGAGTGTTTACGATCGTCAATATCTTAGTAACCCAACCAAGGGTTGGAGTTGTGAACCAAGGGAGCGGTTTCAAGAAGATGTAGTCAATCAGAATTTCATTCTAATTAGTCGTAGCTAAAGAGACTTACGAGTAAAAACATTATAAGTTTAATGGGGTGACACGAAAGTGCCAAATATAGATGGGGGTTTGTCACAAGTATAGTAAAAATGCAAAGAGAATCAAGTATGGGGAGAAGTTTTTGGGGTGTGACCGTAATACAAGTTGAGATAAATCATTGGGTATATGATTTTGATAGAAATTTTGCAAGATAATAGTGATTATGCAAAGATTTAGATGGAAATAAGTTCTCTCTCGAGCAACTTACCCCATACCTCGTTTCAAATGTGTTCCTCTCTGATACCCATTTGCCGCCTGAATGACAACCTACGCCTTACCCCACTCACTCTCTCGAGCTGAGTGTTAGGATAAGAGACTAGGGCTCACCCTCTCGAGTTGAACCTCATGCTAATCCACTCCTTAACTATCAGTCTAGCAGTCTTAGTTTCCCGACCTCCCTCTCAGGCAAAGCCGAAAACACATGGGTGACTTTGTATTTGCAACTATAAAGCCATTAAATTAAACCACAACCATTAGGTGAAATCACCATTAAAATACATCTAACCTATCAACAAGCAAGACCAAACAATAACATCAACTCATATTTGCTAAATCACAGCCCAAGAATGAGATTTTTAGCCACACATCAAGCAATAAAAAAAAATACACCTAAAATGATACTAAAATCAAATGGGTAAAGAAATTAAACATTTATTTAATCAAAGGAAGAAGAATGGAGAAGACTCACTTCTAACTTGGGAAAGATAAAATCTTTCTTTATTGATGTCTCCAGAAATCCTCTCCAAACTTGAGACAAAATCTGAAAAAACTAAAGTTTTAAGTCTAAAAACTAGAATAATGTCAACTCCCTAAAAATAATAATCAAGGCTAGTATTTATAACTTTCAGATTAAGTATTGCTGCAGACCATTCAGCGAGATTAGTCGAGATCCCTGAATGCTCGGTGACTCGCCCTTCTTCTGTTCCATCACCGTTTTGTGGTTTCCTTTATCATCTTCATGTTTTGGACCGTTGGAAGGTATAGCACTGCTTCGAAAAATGGTTTGGTGAAGCGTCGACTGCTCCTTTCATTGCCTTTTTTATCCTTTTCCTTTAGGGCTTCGTATGCTGGAACTAAGGGCGGAGTACGTCCCTTCGGCGACTCGCCAAGTGTATTTGGCGATGGTCAGGCTTCATATCTTCATTCTTTTCAAACTTTTTATTTCTTTTTGCATGTAAGTATCCATGCTTGAACTCAAACTTCAAACACTTGAAACTCAAGAGTTTTCATCATATATTTAGACTAAATAATTATCTGAGGACAATATATCTATCAAAATAAAGCCCTAAATGAGTCCAATTTTTGAACTCATCAATACCCCCATTTTAAACTTTTGTTTATCCTCAAGCAAAATTCAAGTTCAGCAGTTCAAATGGGATGTCTCAAATAATGCTACACAAGACTCAATCATGAACATACACAACAAGACTCAAACTACTCATGTAAGGTCAATTGTATACTCAGAGATTCAAGTTGTGACACATCGTTATCAAATATTCTCATGCTCACCATCCTTGTTTCTAATGAAAGCTCAAGCTTAACAACAATATCAGAATGCCCTCACACAAAAAATGATTTCATATTCACGCACATGGGTTAATCAATTTATGATCGGGGATATATGCAATACTCATACTTAAAACGTGGAACACAATGCATGTTTTTGCCCATAGAATTACCCTAATTTTCGAATCAACCTTGGTTCGGCTTACTCAAGATAAAAAAAGGTCTTTTCCAGGCTTGTAACGAGGTTGAGTGCAAAGGTATGATCTTTTAGTCATATTGACTAAAGATTTTTGTGAATTGTGGAACTCACAACACTTCCTTTCCTTCACTTTCTTCTGTCATTTTTTCTTCTAGTGCTTCTAACTCATCCTATTATTCATTTCATGAGTTGCTTGGAGACCCAAATTTCTTTTGGACTTTTATTCCACAATTTTTCTTTTTCATTCTTTTCTTTTCTTTTTCTTTTTCTTTTTCTTTTTCTTTCTTTTTTTTTATATGGAGGCTTTCCTCTTTTCATCACATCATGAGTTAGAGGAGACTTTTCTTGCACTTCTTGAATTCTCATTTTCCTTTTCACCACACCCCCAACTTTGTGATGAGGCTTCGTCAAGAAGTCTGCTAATGGCTTCTTCATCTGGTTCATTCTCCAATTCAGAAGGCCTTTTCTAACCTTTTCTTCAGTTCACTCTTAGAGGAAGAAGGACTTGATAAACTCTTCTTCTTAGAAGGAGAAGGACTATCTTTCTTGGCCGGCGACCAACCTTTAATCCTGATCTCTTTTGATAAGAATTTAATCCTATCGAAATCTACAATAACAAACGTCCAACTTATAATGTAAGATAAACGTTTCTTAATAAAATACTTACAGATTTATATATTCTATGGTAATGTTGATATGCCTTCATCTATTTGGAACTGAGTATACTTCTCAGCAAAGCTTCAAGGCATTACTTGTTTATTTCCACCAAACCAGCTCCACCATTCGTAGAACCACCTGGGGATAGTAGAAGTTGCAACTTCTGGACAATATTTAACAGACCATGTATGGTTTGTTAGTCTAACATACAAGAAGTTTACCCAGGCTTCTTTGTAGTCATACCAATTATAGGTTTGAGGATTAAATCTTTTAGAAAGATTTATAGGGGTTTATAAATGGTCAACAGTCCAAGTAAAAGGTGATAAAATCTTTCTTATAGTAAACTTAGAGTAAGCTATACTATCTGGGTCAGACTTATCAGCTAACTCATGTTCAATATCTATTGATCCTGTTTCCACCAGGATAAATTCATAATATTTTCTAGTTTTTAAGGAATTACCTGAATCAACATAATTCCTGTTAGTATAGACAGGTTTTAAAAGATGTTTAATCTCATAACCTTCATATTCTTTATCTAGAGCAAGAATTGGGAAAACCTGCAAAGGAATCATTTCAAATTTTTCCTTCTCTTCGGAAGGAGACTTTGTTCCTGCTGGAGATACAACTTCAGCAAAACTGGCTGGCTGTTTCATGGTGTAACATTCACTTGTCTGTTTTTGGGAAAATCTAAGTTCTCCGCTTGGAGATGAGGATGAACTGGGTTCTTGCTCCTTTTGGAAGGGGTTTTTAATGCTAACATCTTTGATGAACTATTTTGTGGCAGCTCAGGAGGAACAATTGGCGGCAATTGGGCCAATGCCGAATTCTTGTTTATATTAGGCCTCACATGGCTTATGTCAGGCCTTATGCCAAATGGCCCTGGCTCTCTTATTTGTCCACTTGGATTGGACCTGGAGGGTTGTCTTCCCGCTATGGGCCTAACTTGCGGTCTGCTCATGTTTTCCCTGCAAAAATTCACGAGTTAGGAAATCTGGCAACGAAATATTTTTGCCTTTAATAAATTCAATTTGAAAATCGAAACTAGATAAATAAGGCTTGCCACCTAGCAAAAATTTGTTTAGAAACAATATTCTTGACATCCTTTTGGAGGATTTCTTTAGCAGATTTACAATCTACTCTAAGCAAGAATTTTTTATTGATCAAGTCATCTTGAAACTTAGTAATACAAAGAACAATAGCAAGGATTTCCTTTTTGATCGTGCTATAATTTATTTGAGCAGAATTCCAAATTCCAGAAGTATAACGAGCTAATTGTTATGAAGAATTGGGGTCTTTTCTTTGTTTAAGAATACCACCGTATCCAATGTCAGATGCATCAGTCTCAACAATCATGAAGTAGTCAGGGTTAGAAATACCAAGGCATGGAAGATCTTTAACCATATTCTTTAGAAGAATAACTGCATTGGTTTGTTCATCACTCCAGGGTGAAGGATTCTTCTTTAACCTATCTAAGAGAGGTTTGCAGATATGCCTAACTTTGGGAATAAAATCAGCTACACAGTTGAGACTTCCTAAAAATCTTTGCAACTGATATGCAAATTGGTTTATAGGTACCTTGATAAAGATCATGTTCTAAAAATCTTATTTTTGTTTGAAATAATTTAATCTTTTTAGCACTAATGACTAATCCATTGTGCTTAACAATTTTAAAGAAAATATTTAAATGTTTGAAATGAGAATCAATGTCCTCGGAAAAGATTAATACATCATCGATATAAACAATTGAAATATGACTAATATGATTGAATATATAATTCATAATATTTTGAAATTCCGATGGGGCATTTTTAAGCCCAAAATGCATGACATTCCATTCATATTGTCCAAACGGAACATTGAAAGTTGTTTTATATTTATCCTGTTCAGCAATTTGAATTTGCCAAAATCCAGATTTTAAATCAAATTTACTATAAACATTAAATTTAAAAGTTCGTTTTAAAAGATCCCTTTTGTTAGGAATCGGATAACGAATCCACTTTAAAACTGAGTTTAAGGGTTTGTAATTAATAACAAGTCTTGGGGAACCTCGTTCTTGTTCAACTGCATTGTTAACATAAAATGCTGAACAAGTCCAAGGTGATTTTGAAGGACGAATAATTTTATTACTCAAAAGAGTATGAGTTTCTTTCTTACAGATTTCCATTAATTCATGGTTCATCTGAATAGGCCTAGCTTTTGTAGAGATGTCCTTTTCATCAAATCCATCAATATATGGTAAATCAATAATATGGGATTTTCGATCCCAAAAAGCGTTTTGAAATTCTAAGCAAATTTCACTTTCAAAATTCTTTTGAAGATTGGCAATTTTATCAACCATTCGCGGGGTTTTTAAAATTTGCTCAATTTTCTTAATTTGAATATCTTCTTTTAAAAAACAAATCTGATTGATTTTAAATGCAGTTTGTTTATGCAAAAATTTACTTTCTTCAAGAGAAAGTGTCTTGATAAAAGGAAAGGAAATTTCTTTTCCTAAAATTTTTGTTTTGATTGATTCAAAATCTGAAATATAAGGTTTGATCTGGGTAATAAAAGGTATACCTAAAATAATCTCCTCATTAATGTTTTTAGTTATGACAAAATCATTAGCAAGGCAAATACCGTCATTGCAGATATGAGCATTTGAAAGTTTATAATTTATACAGATACGCTCACCAGTCGCGCTGTATAACTTGGTATTTCCCTTCTGGAGGTACTTGGTTGGGATTAGACCTTCAACAATGCAATTACGATCTGCACCACTGTCTAACAAAGTAATTTTGTTAAGTACAAAATTAGAAATAACTACTAACTTAATCATAATGTGAGAACTCTGAGGTCTCACCTTAGTGATCATACTAATACCTGCATCGTCAATACCTTTAGGAGATGAAGGGGTTGATTGATTGGAAGAGTTGTTATCTTCATCTTCGTTATCTGAAGTAGCAATCTCTTTTCCTTTAAGAGATACTTCAGCATCCTTAAGAAATTGTTTTGCTAAAGCATCAATTTCAATTTTGTTAAGTCTTGACTTAACTTCTCGAACTTCTTCTTTGAGGGAGTTAACTTCTGCTCGAAGATCATTGATAGAAGGTTCTTCCCTCTTATCTGTATATTTTTGCATGATTTGTTTCATGCTGAAAGGAATTACATTTATTGCAACTTCTTTTTCAATCTGTTTAGTGACAAGCTTTTGAAGCTCCAAAAGATAGCTTCTTCGGGCATCATTATCTTTGATGTGCTCAATAGTTGCAATTAAGATTTCTGTGGAGTCTTCAGAGAGAACTCTGACAGATTGGCTATCACAATGACAAAATGCTCCTTGGCAATTGCATTCATGTCCACTATCTTGAGCAACATTGAGGAACTCCTCGTCCTCAGTTTCTTCTTTTTCTGAAGAGGAAGACGAATCTTATTCTTCTTCGTTTAATATAGACATAAATTTTTCCTTAGTTTCTTCATCTGCTTCAAGAAGATTGATCTTCTTCCTTTTTCTTTTGTTTCTAGGACAATCAGGAGACTTGGGTCCAGACTTTCCACAAGTCCAACATTTGTCTTCGTTAGATGTGTTGCGAGAAGTTTTCCTACTTCTCTTTCCTTCAGAATATCCGTTTTCCTTTAAGGATCTTCTTTTTTTAGGTGTCGATTTTCCAGATCGTTCTTTCTTTGAAACCCTTTTTGCAGAAGGGGGTTTTAGACTTGGGAAGCCAAAGTCTTGACAGAAACTACCAAGTTCATTACTTGAGAATTTTTTATCTTTCTTAAGCTGTTCCTTTAGCTTTAAATCAGTACATAACTCCATTGCTACGAAATGAATCAAACTGGTAAGGTCTCCATAAGTCATTTCTGAATATGGAATTTTACCTTCACATTGATCTCTTATTTTGGATCGGACCTTTTCTGCAAAATGGGGAGGTAATCCACTAAGGAATCTCTCTTTCCAATAATCATTGTTGCCGTCATCTCTTAGCAAGACCTTTGTAATAAACATATCTTTATACCATCTGAAATCTGTCAATTTCTTGCAGTAAAGATTGTTTAATATTTCCAAACTTCTGTCTTGATATAATCGTGGTTCTCCCACAAAATGTTTAGCAATGCTGTAAAGTAGAGTTGCAGGTGCATCCTCAACTACCTCTAAAGAAGTAGTAGTTTGACCTCCTTCAGTCTTAACAACGTTCTTGCTTGCAACAACATCAAGAATCTTATTTTTATTTTTTTCTGTGAGATAGTTGTCCCACCAATTTCTTAGAGTCCCTGTAAAACCTGCAACTATCCTATTAGCTGCTAGCTTATCGGTGGCACTCTTACATTTATAGGCTATGATGTTCATGCCCATCTCTTGGAGTTTATTATAGATTTTACTATCAGCCAATCCATCTACAACACTACCTGTACCATCTGCAACACTCTGGGGATGCATATTGTTTTCTTCGAACTGGATATCAGGAAAAGAAGGTCGGGGATAAAAGTGTTTGGAGTGAGGAAGTCTATCTTTAATATCTCCAACCTTATCACCCTGAGAAATCTTAATCCTTTTAAGTTGCTCACTAATCCTTTCAAGGAATTCTGGAGAGTTGTTGAAGTCATTAGCTGGTTTAGGGAAATCCTCTGGGGAAAATTTATGGATTTTGAAGATAGGATTAGTTTCTAAGTTCAAACCTGATTTGGAGGAACTGGGTTTGTTACCAATCTGGCTGGTACCACTATAATTATACTTTGAGTCCTCAATTTGTTTGGAAACAACATGAAGGACCTGGTTAGTATAATTATTTTGTTCAAAGACTTTGTTTATTTATTCAATAGTCACAAAGTTGTTTTCTTTATGTTTTGAAGGTTTTTTGAAAGGCGCTGCTTTCAAAACATCTTTTCTATAAGGGATGTTTATACCTTCAAGAGGAGGAGTAACACTTTCGACAACTTTGTCTTTGGTATGCCATCTGTTAACCAAAACCTGAAGCGATAAATTAGATTCACCGATTTGGCCTGTAGATTCAAACCATTTGAAGAATTAAATTTCTGTTTTGAATCTCTTCATATCCTTAAACCATTTGTCTTTGAACAAGACTCTCTGATCCCTTGTGTATGTATCAACATACCAAGCTTTCTTTGAAGCATGCTTAGGGCTCATCCACCACTTATTAATCTTTTTTGTGTCAGGAGTAAATTTGTCGACTGACTTAATAACTCCTATAGAATCCTTTTTCTTATGAGAAGGAGCTTTCATTTCGCTAGGAGTAGGACTTCTTGCAAAAGAAGAATCATAATAAACCTTGGGGATGGTTTGGGTGAAATCTACCCCGCGGAACTTACCTTGTTGTTTTGAAACCTCAGTGGTTCCATAAAAATCTTCCTCTCCCTCCCGGGTCTTTGAAGTATAAGGTCTAGACATAGACATTCTTCTACTGGAAGACTCTTGTCCGAAAGAATTGGATCTAAGAAATTTAAGGTTAACAGATCCATCTGCAAATTGAAGAATACTTTCAAGGGAAGACCTAGAAGGCTGAACTGGAAGGGATTCGGTGATAGAATCAAATTTCCAACTTTCATCGAAAAGAATCTCATTCCACTTTAACATTCTAGGAACAAAAGTAGTGCTATGCTCTTGGTTTGATTCCATAAGCATAGTAACACCTTTGGGACTAGAGTTAATTGCCTTTGGGGCAATAGTGGTTTTCATTAGCTTGTAATATACCCGATATATTAAAACTAAATCTCTGGTTCCTAATTTTCTATTCATATTCTTGGTTTTGACATTAAGTGTCAAGGTATCAAGAATATTAGGGTCTTCTATCTCTACAGAGAAATTAGGATAACAATTGAAGTAAACTGGCCCCTGAGCTAGATTAATTTATAAGATTCCTAATAACGAATCGCCAACATTGAGAAGTCTAGCATCTCTAAGCATGAAACAAATAGGAATATTTAAGCCTTTACGGAAAAGGGGTTTAACAGGAACCTGTACAAGACCAATATGAAGAAATTTAAATTCTTTCCTATACCTGTAAATGTCAGCAGCAATCAACAATTTAATAGTCTCTAAAGAGATATTAATTGCAGATGTAGATTCACAAGTTTTTATATTAAAAGTTTTAAACAAACTAAAATTACCTATTTGGTAAATCTTATTAATCGGTTCTTTAGGAATGGACCAATTTTGTAAACACATATCTTCTTTAGATATAGTACAATTAACAAAGTTAACAATATTGTTGCTGTTCATGAGAACAAGCAGTTGTCTTTAGGCATGAAAGAACATCAAGGATAAATTAAGCAATACGAATAATTTTAACAGAGATTATCAACCTTATGAAAATTTAACTATGATTCTTGTAAATCTAAAGAAAATAAAGCAGTGATTATCTATATAATATAACGGTTAACAATGATTTAACAATTAAATTGGCTTTGGATATTACTACACTTATATCACGTATGTTGGATATTACAAGTCTTTGGCAAGTCATATTGTAGGACGAATCACCAAAAGATTGGCTGCCTGCCCCCATGGGTCTTATTGGACTTACAATGATCTAGTTTCAGGCTAACCAAGTCCTTAAGCCGGAGATTAATCGTCACACTCAGACTTATGTAGAGACAAAACCTCAACATGATAATAAGGAAACCAAAGCCTTTAACTTGCTTTAATCGAAGTTAACTAAAATATTATACAGGATAATAACATTGCTATAACCTCTTAAGATTACTATAAGAATCAAATATAATAAACCATAAGCTAGATAATTACTAAGTTAAGATTATTTTATTTTCTTAATAATCACATTATTTCTAACAGCCTGCCTTAATAATCACATTATTTCTAACAGCCTGCCCCCATGGGTCTTATTGGACTTACAATGATCTAGTTTCAGGCTAACCATGTTTTTAAGCCGGAGATTAATCGGCACACTCAGACTTATGCAGACACAAAACCTCAACATGATAATATAATAAACCATAAGCTAGATAATTAGTAACTTAAGATTATTTTATTGTCTTAATAATCACATGATTTCTAACAGCCTAGACAACCTTATGATTTAGCTACTCATGCTAACAACTAATGCGATAAACCTGGCTCTGATACCATTTTACAGAGGATCTGATTGCGGAAAATATGAAAAGAAGAGATATAAAGAAAAGTAAAAGAACTTGCAAAAGGGAAAGCTTTATTCCATATATTGCATAATGTTTACAGAGAGAGAGAGCATTCAAGAAAATTTTGTATTCGTAGATTTTTCCGATACTCTTAATGTGAAAATACAAAGTCTTATATAGACTTGAAAAGATAAAACGAATCTCAAAGCCTCCTTCCGATTGGTTGCAGAGGATTGCTTTATCCGTTCCTTATCTTTGCTTTTGGGAAAGCATTCACTTTTACAACTATCTTTTACTTTACCGCTGTCAGTTGTTGCTCCTTTTGAAAGCATCTTTAACTTTAAGGACCTTTTGCTTTGTCAGTCACTGCTGATAAAGCTTTAGCCAATCATGTCGGCCATCCCTCTTGGTTATCTGGGTCCATCTGATTAATATGATAAAGATTCCGTCTCTTTGAGACTCCTTTACCTCTTTCTAGATAATTTTGTTCTTTAATGATCTCTATATGAAAGACTAATTATTCCGATTTTAATATCTCAATTTGACAGTAATCAAATGGATTTAGATAGGACCTTGCTAAGGCTTTAGGTTTTAACATCTCGCCATTATCATCACTTTGTGATGAGGCTTCGTCAAGAAGTCTGTTAATGGCTTCTTCATCTGGTTCATTCTCCAATTCAGACAATGCCTTTTCTAACCTTTTCTTCAGTTCACTCTTAGAGGGTGAAGGACTTGATAAACTCTTCTTCTTAGAAGGAGAAGGACTATCTTTCTTGGCCGGCGACCAACCTTTAATCCTGATCTCTTTTGATAAGAATTTAATCCTATCGAAATCTGCAAGAACAAACGTCCAACTTATAATGTAAGATAAACGTTTCTTAGTAAAATACTTACAGATTTTTATATTCTCTGGTAATGTTGATATGCCTTCATCTATTTGGAACTGAGTATACTTCTCAGCAAAGCTTCGAGGCATTACTTGTTTATTTCCACCAAACCAGCTCCACCATTCGTAGAATTACCTGGGGATAGTAGAAGCTGCAACTTCTGGACAATATTTAACAAACCATGTATGGGTTGTTGGTCTAACATACGAGAAGTTCACCCAGGCTTCTTTGTAGTCATACCAATTATAGGTTTTAGGATTAAATCTTTTAGAATGATTTATAGGGGTTTGTAAATGGTCAACAGGCCAAGTAAAAGGTGATAAAATCTTTCTTATAGTAAACTTAGAGTAAGCTATACTATCTGGGTCAAACTTATCAGCTAACTCATGTTCAATATCTACTGATCCTGTGTGCACCAGGATAAATTCATAATATTTTCTAGTTTTTAAGGAATTACCTGAATCAACATAATTCCTGTTAGTATAGACAGGTTTTAAAAGATGTTTAATCTCATAACCTTCATATTCTTTATCTAGAGCAAGAATTGGGAAAACCTGCAAAGGAATCATTTCAAAATTTTCCTTCTCTTTGGAAGGAGACTTTGTTCCTGCTGGAGATACTGCTTCAGCAAAACTGGCTGGCTGTTTCATGGTGTAACATTCACTTGTCTGTTTTTGGGAAAATCTAAGTTCTCCTCTTGGGGATGAGGATGAACTGGGTTCTTGCTCCTTTTGGAAGGGGTTTTTTAAGACTAACATCTTTGATGAACTATTTTGTGGCAGCTCAGGAGGAACAATTGGCGGTAATTGGTCCAATGTCGAATACCTGTTTATATCAGGCTTAACATGGCTTATCTCAGGCCTTATGGCAAATGGACCTAACTCTCTTATTTGTCCACTTGGATTGGACCTGGAGGGTTGTCTTCCCGCTATGGGCCTAACTTGCGGTCTGCTCATGTTTTCCCTGCAAAAATTCACGAGTTAGGAAATCTGGCACGAATTATTTTCTCCTTTAATAAAAATTCAATTTGAAAATTGAAACTATATAATAAGGCTTACCACCTAGCAAAATGTTTAGCAATGCTGTAAAGTAGAGTTGCAGTTGCATCCTCAACTACCTCTAAAGAAGTAGTAGTTTGACCTCCTTCAGTCTTAACAACATTCTTGCTTGCAATAGCATCAAGAATCTCATTTTGTGGGAGAACCACGATTATTTCAAGACAGAGGTTTGGAAATATTATACAATCTTTACTGCAAGAAATTGACAGATTTCAGATGGTATAAAGATATGTTTATTACAAAGGTCATGCTAAGAGATGACTGCAACAATTATTATTGGAAAGAGAGATTCCTTAGTGGATTACCTCCCCATTTTGCAGAAAAGGTCCGATCCAAAATAAGAGATCGATGTGAAGGTAAAATTCCATATTCAGAAACGACTTATGCAGACCTTACTAGTTTGATTTATTTCGGTCTTGTACAGGTTGCTGTTAAACCCCTTTCTGTAAAGGCTTAAATATTCCATTCTGTTATTTTCTTCGAACTGGATATCAGGAAAAGAAGGTCGGGGATAAAAGTTTTTGGAGTGAGGAAGTCTATCTTTAATAGATCCAACCTTATCACCCTGAGAAATCTTAATCCTTTTAAGTTGCTCACTGATCCTTTCAAGGATTTCTGGAGAGTTTTTGAAGTTACCCATGCATGATTTTGATTTTATTCTTGGTATGGACTGCTTCATAGTTGTTATGCTTGCATGGATTGTCGTAGTAGGGTTCTGAGATTTCGTTCCCTAATGAAGAAGATCTAGTCTGGAAGGGGTACAACTCGAGTCATCCTAATCCCTTGATTTCGAACCTTAGGCCAACAAAATGATGTCCAAGGGGTTATATGTCATCTTGTGAGTGTTAATGATCTAGATCATGACGTTCCATTCATAGACTCAATGCCTGTTGTGAATAAGTTCCAAGATGTATTTCCTGATCATTTGCCTGAAGTTCCTCCCCCTCGAGAGATTGACTTTGGTATCGACTTAGAACTCGATACTAAACCAATTCCAATTCCTCCTTACAAAATGGCTCCAGCTAAACTCAAAGAGTTGAAGCTGCAATTAAAAGATCTCACTGATAAGGGTTTCATTCAGCTGAACATATCCCCTTGGGGTGCTCTAGTGTTGTTTGTGAAAAAGAAATATGGAACCCTTAGAATGTGTATCGATTATAGGCAGCTTAACAAAGTCACAATCAAGAATAAGTATCCACTTCCCAGATTAGATGACTTGTTCGATCAGCTTCAAAGGTCTAGTTTCTTCTCGATGATTGATCTTCGTTCAGGGTACCATCAGCTTAGTGTTACGGATAGAGATATCCCAAAGACAGGCTTCCGTACCCGTTCTGGTCACTATAAGTTCCTAGTTATGTCATTTGGTCTCACGAATGCACCTGCTGCATTTATAGATCTCATAAATAGGGTCTTCTTTGAATACCTTGACTTTTTCGTCATAGTATTCATTAATGACATTCTCATCTACTCTAAGACCAAGGAAGAGCATGAACAACATTCAAAACTAACCTTGCAGATACTTAGACAACATCAGTTGTATGCCAAATACAGCAAGTTTGAATTTTGGCTTAGATCAGTGACCTTCCTAGGTCATGTTGTGTCCGACAAAGGTGTGGAGGTAGATCCCAGGAAGACTGATGCTATTAAGAAATGGTCAAAACCTCTTACTCCCACTAATATACGTAGCTTTATGGGATTGGCTAGTTATACCGCAGGTTCGTGGAGGGTTTTTCTTCCATTGCTGCCTCACTGACAGCTTTGACTAAGAAGAAGGCCAAGTTTGAATGGACGGAGACTTGTGAAAAGAGTTTCCAGGAGCTCAAGGACAGACTCACTTCAGCGGTGCTTATTTTGACTAAGTGTGGTGAGAATTACACTGTTTATTGTGATGCATCTAAGGTTGGTTAGGGTTGTGTTCTTATGCAGGGTGGTAAGGTGATAGCTTATACGTCCAGATAGCTCAAGGTTCATGAAAAGAATTATCCCGCTCATTACCTGGAGTTGGCAGCTGTGGTGTTTGCACTAAAATTGTGGAGGCACTACTTGTATAGAGTGCATGTGGATGTGTTCACAGACCACAAAAGTCTCCAGTATGTGTTCACACAGAGGGAGTTCAATCTACGCCAGTGGAGGTGGTTGGAGCTGTTGAAGGACTATGACATGAATGTAAACTACCATCCAGGTAAGGCTAATGTTGTAGCTGATGCTTTGAGTAGGATGAGGATGGGAAGTACATCCCACGTTGAGGATGAGAAGAAGGAGTTGGTGAAAGATATACATACACTTACCGGACTGGGTGTACGGTTAGTTGACTCTACTAAGGGGGGGGGGTTTCAGTTCATCCTAGTTTTGAATCATCCTTAGTAGTTGAAGTCAATGAGGGTCAGCATCTTGATCCGGTGTTGATGGATCTAAAGGACTCAGTGTTGGTTAAGATGAATGAGTCTTTTGCTTTGGGAGATGACGGCATACTTAGGTACTAGGACAGGCTGTGTGTACCAAATGTGGATGATTTGCGGACCAGGATCATTGCAGAGGCCCATGGTTCCAGATATTCCATACATCCAGGTTCCACCAAGATGTATCATGATCTTAAGCAGATCTATTGGTGGGATGGCATGAAAAAGGACATTGCAGAATATGTGGCCAAGTGTCCTAATTGTCAACAAGTTAAGACAGAACATCTTAATCCTGGTGGTCTTGCTCAAATTAGTGAGGTTCCGACTTGGAACTTGGAGTCCATTAATATGGACTTCGTGGTTGGTCTTCCGAAGACTAGGAGACAATATGACTCCGTATGGGTTATTATGGACAGGATGACTAAGTTTGTCCACTTTATCCCTATGAAATCTACTTACAGAGCTGAGGATTATGCGATACTCTACATTGATGAGATTGTGAGATAGCATGGCATTTCTTTGTCTATGATTTCAGATAAAGGATCTCAATTCACTTCACATTTATGGAGATCCTTCCGGAAGAGATTAGGCACACATGTGAAGCTTAGTACTGCCTTTCATCCTCAGACTGATGGGCAGGCAGAGCGCACCATTCAGACATTGGAGGATATGTTGAGGGCGTGTGTAATTGACTTCAGGGGTAGCTGGGACGACCATCTCCCTTTGATAGAGTTCTCGTATAATAATAGCTATCATTCCAGCATTGGGATGGCACCGTTTGAGGCATTGTATAATAGGAGATGTAGGTATACAGTTAGGTGGTTTAAGGTCGGAGAGTCATCCATTTTGGGTCCAGAGATTATTTGAGGCCTTAGAGAAGGTCAGGGTGATTAGGGACAGGTTGGCTACTGCTTACAGTCGGCAAAAGTCTTATGCAGACAACAGAAAACGACCCTTAGAGTTTGATGTTGGTGACCAGGTGTATTTGAAGATATCACCTATGAAGGGGGTGATGAGGTTTGGCAGGAATGGGAAGTTGAGTCTGAGGTAATGTTGAGCCATACGAGATCCTACAGTGTGTGGGTGAGGTAGACTATGAGTTGGCATTGCCTGCAAGCTTCTGTTCATCCAGTCATTCATGTATCCATGTTAAAGAAGTGCCTAGTGATCCATCATCGATTCTACCGGTGGAAGGATTGGGGGTCGATGAAGACTTGTCCTATGAGAAGGTACCTGTTGAGATTTTAGATAGACTAATCAAGCGGCTGAGGAACAAGGATATTGCCATAGTGAAGGTGTTGTGGAGGAATCATCTTGTTGAGGGTGCTACTGTCACGACCCAAAACGGGTCGCGAGTGGCACCCACACTTATCCTACTATGTGAGCGAACCAACCAATCTAAAACCCCAACATTTCAACCATAATAAAACAGAATATAATGCGGAAGACTTAAAACTCATTAACGGAATCAATTAATAACTTCAAAAACTTAATACTTATCATCCCCAAAATCTGGAAGTCATCACCACAAGAACATCTATCCTCAAATTACTAA
>NC_028643.1:21187079-21202207 GCF_001406875.1 Solanum pennellii
CAAGGTTATCTCCTTTAACCCCCAAGTAATTGAATTATTAACATTAAACCACTAACTTTATCATTATAAGCATGAATAGCCCAAAACGCCCCTTAAAAAACTTTAGCAGAATTCCGACCCAGTCAGGGTTACGCAGCCTGTGACGGTCCGTCATGACTGTGACGGTCCGTCCTGCAGGTCCGTCACAAAGTTCAGAGAGTTAATTCTGTGGAAAGATTTGTGACGGTCCGTCATGCCAACGACGGTCCGTCCTGCCATTCCGTCGTGAAGTTCAGAGAGTCGATCTCAGTACCCAAATTTTCAGAATCTAAGTGTTTTGGAACGAGACCCCCTCGACGGTCCGTCGTGGAATCCGTCGACCCTGAGAGTTATTACCAGAATAAACTCTACTGCTCAAAACGACTAAACAGGTCGTTACAGCTACGTGGGAGGCCGAGGCTGATATGAGATCCCGCTACCCTCATCTTTTCAGCTCTTGAGGTTAGACTTCCTACTTTTAAGTCTAAGTTCCCTTATCTCTCCATTATTTGTTGCTATTGCTTGATTGTGTATAGTAACTATGTTATAATTTGATTGGCATTACGCTAGATAGTTAGTAGTGTCATTCGGGGGCGAATGTTCCTAAAGGGGGGATAATGTAACAACCCTAAAAATGGATATTCTAAGTAATGCTTAATGTGTCTAGAATGCCTACAATTAGACCGGGTTAACGCGGATTGATGCACGTATAAACAGACCTCTGAACCCTTGCGACAGCCAAGCCAACTAACCTGGGGAGTTAGTTGAGCTAGGAAAGGTTGGGTCCAGCCATGTAGGGCTCCTGAATATGAAGATTTACCCGAATGAGTCTTTACGAGACTAAAAAGGCGGAAATCTTAAGTTTGGAGGGTCTAGGGATAAAATGGTCCTTTTCCAAGATAAGGATAGTATCGTAATACCCTAAATATGTAATTAATTATTTAATTAATAAGGTGTAGGGGCAATTTGGGGAGAGAGGGCCGAAAATTGGCTTTTTGAGTGAAGTCTTGCTCCACCCGGGTTCGAACCTAGGTGGAAGCAATGATTTAAATTGTTTTTATTTAAATTGGTGAATAACTTAACTAATTAATATTTATTATCTGATTTAATATAAAGGATAATCAGATTTTTTTAAAAAGTTAAGGAGAGTCCTAGTTTGATTAAGTCCTTACCTAAGCCTAAACTACTTTCACGTTTCACTCTCTCACGTCTATCTCACTCACGATCATTCTCTCTTCTCTCATTCACGTTCTCTCTGCCAAAATAACTTCAAGAACAGAAAAATTGACCAAAGTTCTTCACACTTGAAGAAATCACAACGAAAGATAAAAACAAACAACTAATCAATCACGTTAGGCAAAGAGAGGGTTGTCCGTCGAATTGGGTTGAGGTTTTCGGTGTTGGACGTGAATTCGGAGGAGAAAATTTGGGCACCAGGTCAAGGTTTGACCGTAAAAAAGGTATGGGTTCTCTTCTCTCTTGGTCCCTTTCCCAAGATACCCCTTAAGGTTCAGTATATTCGAATCTGAAAACTAGGGTTGTTCCCCTTTAGATGTTCCCTGTCACTAGCTCCCATCGATTTGTAGGTTGGGTATGCTTGCTCGTATAAATTAGGGGTGTAATGTGTTTTCGTGTTTTAGCTCCCATATGTTCATGTATGTATGTTCGGAGTTATGTGAATGTTAAGCATGCTATGCGAAATTATGTGTTTATGTGTGTGCAATGTGTAGCCGAGACATATACTCTTGGTTTGAAGTTCAAAATTGACATGTTATGGTTGTATTCTTACATGCACAAACTTGTATAAATCGTGATGTTCATATGAAGTATAACGTGGCTGATTTTGAATGGAAATTATTAGCTAAATGAATCCATGAATTACCCTCAAAACTAACATGTAAACGTTGATGAAAATGAGCTTAAAAACGTACAAAATTTCCAACATCTTGTTATGAGTTTTTGCCAAGATAATTGATGTAAAAAAGCTGATTTGAGTGCAAACTCTTTATAGAATGTGATATTCAAAATTCACCTGAAGAACTCACTAAAAACTACTCCAAAACTACTCCAAACGTATTACATTTTACGTGAAAGAGGTGAGAAAATAGGCTGAAAAAATGTGATCAAAATTCCAGCACTTTGACGTTAGTTTCCCGTGACCTCACCTTGTTAAAATTCATAAAATAATGTAAGGTAAAAGAATGTGGTAAGGTGGATTCGAACCTGGACCTTGACTGGAAAATGAATCTGTGAAAATAAAAACGAGAGGAGTGGGATTCGAACCCACAACCTCTTGGTCAGACTTAAGGACTTAAAAGAAAATAAAGGTTGAGGCGTGTTGGAATCGAACCTACGATCTCTAGGCTGATCAAGGGAATTAAAGAGAAAAATAAAGTGAGTCTGTGGGGATTCGATCCCATACCCTCAAGGTCAATTGGAAAAAGTCAATGAAAAGAAATAAAAGAAATGAGGCTGTGGGGGATCGATCCCACAACCCCTCGGTCCCAAGACAAGCGAATAAGAAGGAAATAAAAATAACTAAAATAATGAAATGAAGGTGTTGGGGCTCGATCTCGGGTCCCCAAGCCGTGCGGATCAAAATAGAACAAATAAAAAAAAGATGTAAGTGTTAACCAAGGGATTCGAAACGGGTTCCCATGCCCAAATTCCGTATTGATACATAAGTCATATGTGAATTAAATGTTCAAGAATAATGATGCCTACTTAGATCGATATCGAGATCTTGGCATACATACAAGATGCATAAGTCTTGTATCACATAATCTTAGGAATATATGAATCACTTCAACGAACTATGAATGAAGCCTCATGGATTGTATGTATATACCCATAGTCTAGCATACGTTTAGAAGTAAGTGAACCTAAGATGTATGTAATGAAATGATGAAATGAACAATGAAATGATGTAACCCTAGAAGGGTTAAGTAAGAGTGTGAAACACACTAAATGGCCGAGTGCATTCGCATATGATGAAATGAATGTTCACGTAATAATGGGTGAGTAACTATGAAGACAAAATGTGCTAATGTTAATGAATGTGGTGACAATATGATAAGAGGCTAATGTAAAAGATGAGAGGAATCTCAAATGAACCTAAGTGAATGTTACCAAAACGTACTCACCTATGAGAGTGTAAAGTTAATGAGGAGACCAGTCTCTGTGAACACTCTAATGAAAGTATTGAAGTTAATGCATACTTAATACTAGTGATGAGATGATAAATCATTTATTGAGGTATGATGTCCTCATACTAGAAGCCAGCTTCCGTGACGGACGAGTTGAATGCAATGGAACTTTATAATGAGCACTGATAGACTAGCTATGAGCGGTGATGCCTTTTTTTGGGAAGGGCGAAGGTTCACGTAACTCTCATGAGATGAGACTGTTCGGCAGTACCGGGTATGCGTCTCCTTATATCTCCTAGTCTACGAACCTATACTGCCAATATAGGGATCTGGCGGGGTTCAATTCCCATGTACGCTAGCATGTTTTGGGTCACTTTGTCCGGTGATTCAACCTCTTTTAGGTGTGGGGAAGACACTGAATTTCATGATGCTCACATGATCTATGTTGGTTAAAGTTAAAGTTTCCCATGAATAAATGAGGCTAGCCTCAAATGATGCACATAATGAAATGAATGATACCAAAGGTGTTAGGATAGGATAATCAAGAGGTGAGCTAGACTTATGTAATGACACTAGGACATTCTTGATCATTGCACAGCGAACCCGATGAAAGTCTTAAGCTACATCTTAGGTATAGCTGGTATTTATACTAGCTGATGAATGTATGAAGTGAAGTATGTACGAATGAATGAAGCAAACTCTGTGTTTAGTAAAGAAGGCTCCCAAGTTGAGGTCCCATATGTTGAGCCCTTATTCTGGGAAGTCTTAATGTCAAGTCCATGATTCCAAGGTATCATGGCATATGAATGAATGATATGAAAGATGTTATGTGCTACATGCAATAAGTTATGTGTTATGTGTAAGATGTTATGTGCTGTGTGCAATATAATAAGTATGATGATGCATGTTACTCTCATTCAATGACTTTCCTAATCCAAATTGGAAAGCTCACTCACTTTCCTAATCCAAATTTGGAAAGCTCACTAACTTTCCTAATCCCAATTTGGCAAGTCTGCTGACTTGACTAACCATAATCATGTTGTTAAGAAAGAGTTGTTCTTACTCATGCATGTCCTTGGCCCATACTTAGTACAAGTTTGTACTAATCCCATACAACTCTATATTTTTAGGTGCAGGCATAGGTGGACGCTAGAGTTACAGGTTGATGTTGCAGTTATCCGGACGTGGAGCTTTCATCCGGACTTTGTAGGCTCTCATGCTTTCGAGGATGTCTACCGTTATTATCTAGCTTAGATATGCGCTATAACTAGTGGAGCATGTTCCACTAGTGTTTCTTTCCACTTTTGTTCTGACTTTGTATTGGTGTCGTTTTGGCAAAAATACGTTTAATAAAATTATGAACTGATTCCTTCATTTGTTTATCTCTTTATTAGATTGTTGATTTGTGAACGCCTATGATGTTAAGTAGTATGGATACATGTATGTTAAGAAATAAAAAGTTTCAAATTTCCGCTAAAATTAACCTAGAAGAAGTAAGGATGACGTATGCAAGCTTGCCTGCAACCTCTGAGAGGTCAACAACGCCGGTCTCGTCTGGGGTCTAGATTCCAGTCGTGACAGTTAGTACATGTGTTTGTACTAATCCATGCTTTTATCTATGTCTATAGTTGTTGGTAGGTGAGGAGCATTTGGGAAGGAAGACTTGGATCGTAGCATCGTTCAAGTGAAGTTGAAGTATGTCCTCTTTGACTCGAGGGCATAGATGTCTTTTATACTTCTTATCAAAGTATTGTAATAGACTAAGTATTTCTATATTAGTATTGTGTATGGGTCATGTCCCAAAAGTATTCTTGTGTCTAAGTTTGATGAGATTGAGACTTAGTATTTCCTATGATTTCATATGTTTTTTTAAAACTATGATATGTCTTGTGAAAAGTTTTAATTCCACACTACTTTTCATTATGTATATGCGATGAATGATATGTAAGGGCTTGTACAATACCTTCGAGAGGTCAAGTACGCCGATTGCAATCCGAGATTGACCCTAACTTCTAAAGTATGGTTTTTGGATCTGACAAAGCTTGGTATCAGATCATAAGTTATGAAAGTAGTTTTAGGAATCAAAAAGTCTTATCAAGTCACGTCTTGTACAGTCTTGACCATCGGTGTGAGTCGTGACATATCTATGGGCGAGAGGCTATAGGACGATAGAGTTTCCCTTCCTTTCTACTCTTATGTTGTGCGGTAGAGTAAAAGTTATGAATACTCTTTTCTTATGGTTTTCCTTGTGTTTCTAGGGAGATGAATATGAGGAGTACACCGAATAGGAGAGTTGTGGAGAAATATGTGCAAGAGGATATTCCTCCTCAAGTTGAGCAAGTTCCTTAAGGTTC
The DNA here is from genome assembly GCF_001406875.1 of Solanum pennellii. Taxonomy (NCBI): domain Eukaryota; kingdom Viridiplantae; phylum Streptophyta; class Magnoliopsida; order Solanales; family Solanaceae; genus Solanum; species Solanum pennellii. The sequence continues at coordinate 21,192,598 of NC_028643.1, forward strand.
TCAAGGTGTTCAAATTCCTATTGTGGAAGGAGGTGATGATGTTTTGGTGGTTCCCCCGGAGTTTAATAATAGTGATATTAGAGAGGCTTTGCTTGCTTTAGCCCGATCCGTGACTACTCAAGTGAATTTGAGTATGGTGCCTAGTGTGAGTGTTGTGGAGAGCACTATGACGTCTAGGTTAAGAGACTTTGTGAGGATGAATCCTCCTATCTTTCTTGGTTCTAAAGTGGGAGAAGATCCCCAAGAGTTCTTTGATGGTGTGTACAAAGTGTTGAGTGCTATGGGATTTACATATAGGGAGAAGGCGGAATTGGCTTCATACCAATTGAGGGACGTTCTCAAATATGGTACACCCAATGGAAGGATAATAGGCCAAAGGATTGGGGTCCTATATATTAAGTGGGAAGAATTTAAGGAAGCTTTTCTTGGTATGTATTTTCCCTGTAAGAGGAGGGAAGTTTAGGTAGAGGAGTTTATCAATCTCAAGCAAGGCAATATGAGTATTGAGGAATACTCTTTGAAGTTCTCAATGTTATCTAGATATGCCCCACCCTTGTGTCTAATCCGAGGGATGAAATGAGTCATTTGTGATGGGTGTCGCCGATCTAGTGAGGGAAGAATGTCGTACAGCGGTGCTACATGATGATATGACCCTAGCTAGACTCATGGTGTATGTCCAATCAATTGAAGAGTCTAAACTTAAGAGGATGCCTAGAAACTTGAAGAGGAGTGGTTCTAGTGACCAAGGTAAACCTAGGTTTAAGAAGAGGGTTCAAGGTCAAGAAGAACCTAGGAGTGCTAAGGTGAAATTGGAGAAAGAAGGTGGTTCTCAAAATGTCAAACCTACATGGGTCACTTGTGGAAAGAGGCATTATGGTGAGTGTCTAAGGGGTACCGGGAGTTGCTATAGTTGTGGTAAGGTAGGACACAAGGTGAGAGATTGTCCGACCATTGCTTCTAGAGGAAAAGAGGGTAAGCAAGTTGCTCCTAATGTTCCAAAGGAGAATTTTCCAAAGGCAAAGGCTCGTTTCTATGCACTCCGGGCAAGAGGATCAAAGTCGGATGAGAATAATGATGATAATGAGGGTAAGTCCTTGCATTTCTCTTTTACTGATATAAGTTCCTTCTAAGTGGGGGAGTATGGTTAGTAGATGGGATAAAAAGTCATAGAAGCATGTTGCATGTGCATGGTATTTAGGAGTTTTGTTGAAATTAAATTTCATTAACTTCTTGCATGGTGTATTTTATGAAGCCATGATTATGTTGTAACATGTGTTTATATGATGTTACCTTGCATATTAGCAAGTTTCTATCATGAATTGCCAAAAAGTTGCATTTTTGAAAAACTTGCTAAATTCACTATAGATCGGATTGGAATATCGATGACATCGTTATTATTGATTTGAAAGTGGAAAAATGGGTAGCTTACTTCTAGGCAGGATTCTTGCGTCTCACACTTTGATGAGTGGAACTTCTTGTCCCCTCTAATCCGATGTGTTCTTAGCGTGCGTGATCCAGTTATAGAGCCTATTATGGTTGTCGAATGGGCTTCCTCCAGTCATAATGATTTCGTCTAATTGATTCTTTGGTCTAAAATATTGTAATGTTGTTAGAGTTGATGTATATGAGTATAATATTGAATATAAAAAGAGTTTTCGCTATTTGGAATGAAGCATGTGAGTTTTATAGCATAATCCGTTACAGAATCGTTTTCTAGTTTCTTGTTGTGTTGTGAATCTTTTGACTATGTGAAATTGATGTTTTCTTCTTGATTTTGTGTTATATGGTATGGTTATGAGCTGTTAAGATTTAATCTCTATTCTTGGAAGTGTTCGGAGAGTGGCAAGTGTCATTCGAGGACGAATGTTGTCCAAGTGGGAGAGAATGTAAGATCCCAAAAATGACTTAGGTGAACTAGATCCTAACATGGTTTTCATGATGGTCTAAGGTCTTGAATTGGTCTATAATCTAGTATTTAGGCGGTGTCTAAGAGTATAGGTGCTTTGGAAGTAAAACGTCAATGGATGACTAAGACGTTCAACGACTAAGTCACCTATGTGTCTCATATGTGGTTCTATGTGTTTATGTGTGATTCATGAGGTTATAAGGTCCTTAAATGATTTATTATAGCATATATAGGCAGTGTGTCAAGTTTTGTGAAGTTTGGAGGTCAATTTGACTTAAAAACGACGAGATCAAATCTGGGACATGGTTGCGCATCTCGAGGACATTTCCAATTCTTGGTTTTGGAAAATTTTGAGACAGAATGGTTCGTGTTGAGCCCTCGTCCCAGGTTAAACTTTTTGCCTTTTAAGGTTTGCAGGCGTAACGCGCCATGGACTCCAAATATGGGCTGCCCCTGCTGCTTCTTTGGCCCATGTTTGGGTCCTCCTTAAGGACCCTTTGGTTGGTCCTTGGGGAGTCGTACTCGGACGTTTTGACCCTAGGAATGTCTCTCTTAGTACTAGGGTCATTCCCCACTGATTTTAGACCCCAAACAACACCTTAAAACATGCACAACAAGCAAGGACACACTAACACACACAAGACTAGTTTCCGAACGTCTTGGTTGTTCTTCGACGTTTGACTTCCAAATTCTTCAAACCGACTTCTCTAATATTCATCATTTTAACTTCTTATTAACTCATAACATATATGATAGGCTCTAGTTTAACCTAGTTCAATTTTTTGGATTGTTACAACACATCTCCATTTCTCATATGTGATATAATTGACAACTGGATTTCTATTAATATTCATTAAAATAAAAATACATCAAAAGATTTACAAAACAAAACTACTAACCAAAATTTAAATACTTCAATATAAATAACATGATGATTAAAAAATACACTACTAAAATAGCAACAAACTGCATTCTCCGGCTTAAAGGTCAAACTTTAGTTTCGATCTCCAAAGAAGTAATCAACTTTCATATGAGTAATATCACCAAGACCATAAAAAAATCCTCCTTTAAATTCAAATTTGCTTCAACATCCTTATCATATTTATTGGATGTTCTCGGATTATTATCATCTTTGAGAGTCAAATGTGACTCAGCTCCAGCATTGGAAGAGGAGACACCACCTTTACTTCCTTTTCTTTTAAAGTAATTTTGGTAGAGCCCGACAAAATGCTCAAAATAATTGAGAATTCACATGACAATTACTTTTTGAGGGGTTATTTTAAGAATTCATGTCGTTCTCCCTTTTATTATAACAATCAGCTTGACGATTGTTGTATTGTTTTTTATCTTTTCCACGTTCCTCGCATTATTATAGCCCCGGTGATCTTTTTTTTTTTACTTCAGATTAATCAAGTGCTTATACCAGATTTTCTTTGGGTAATAGAGCAACTAGAGTGAGACGAGCTTCAAGATTTTTCATTAAAAGGGCAATATGTTGCTCAACCCCCAGAAGGCATGAAATTAGTTCAGAGTATTTCTAAAAATCCTTTTCACGATATTGTTGATGCAATATCACATTTGAGGCATGGAAAGTAGTAAGTGTCTTTTCCAACATGTTCTCATCTTTTATAGTCTCCCCACATAATTTTAATTGAGAGGTTATCCTAAATGCAACAGAGTTATATTCAATTATGGTCTTAAAATTGTGAAACCATAAGTGCATCCACTCATAACGAGCTCTTGGCAATACTATTGTCTTTAGGTGGTCATACCTCCAAATCAGTCACAATTCAAGTGGACCTTTTATCGCCTGATATTCAATCGTCAGGCTGGACACCCTATTTTGACCCTCCACAATATAAATTAATCATCAAGCTTCTTCAGTTTCAAACGATTTAAAATAATTAAATTAATAAAATTTCTATATATATATATATATATATATATATATTGCAAGTTATTTTAAAATAGTTTGTCATTTTGTAATATATATAATATATATAAATTGTATAATTAGTACATTTTATGAATACTCAAAAACCATCTCAAAAAGATTTTATATTTTAAATATTTTATTATGTGGGTTATGATTTTGAATCAATGAGATTCATGAAATATACTTACAAATTATTTATAAAGTAATTTTGTCATTTTAAGTAATTTTAATAATTTTAAATAATAAATATGTATATTTTTATTATCATATTGTTTTATAAGTATTTGAAAATCATCACAAAAGATTTTATGTTTAGTTAAATACTTTATTAATTCACTTTAATTTAAGTTATAGTTATAATTTCGAGTTAATTAGTTTATTGTTAAATTAATTATTATATTTCGTTAAGATTAAGAAGCTTGTTAATTAATTAATATTAATTTCTCTTATTTAAGTTTTAGTCAAATTCTCTAAATCAAACTCAATTTGGCTATTTCTTAAATTCCAAGCTCTAACCAATCTCCACCTCCAATCTTGAACCAAACCTTGGCCCATTGTTCTTGGCCCAAATCAGTTTCAATCAAGGAGCCCAATTCTAATTTCTCATAGCCCAATTACAAGACCCAATTCTTATCCAGCAACAATACTGAAGAATTGACACAGACATACAACTATTATATATAATTGGCAATATATAGCCAAATAATAACTAGCAATTAATAGCCTAAAACAAAATTAGCACGTATTAGCCTAAAAGAAATAAAATCAACTTTTTATAATTTTTTTCTTTTAATCATATGAGCAACCAACCATCATTAATTAAGGACATGTGGAATCATTTTTTCTCCTTACTTTTAACTCCTATAATTAAGGAAGTTAACTTTTCAATTTCTTTAAATTATCAAATTCAACTTTATTTAACAGATTATTAGAAAAAAAACAATTTACAGAAACATAAAGAAATATTTGATTGCAATATTTTTTTACCAAACAACAATAATTAGTTTATTAGAAAATTGATTGCCTATTTTTAGGAAGTAAAATATATATATATTTATTAATTAACCTATTAAAAAAAGGTTACACAAACTTTTAAGGAATGAATTTTATAAAATTCTTTAAATAACTTATTAAAAGATTGTGACTACTTTTAAGGTATGAAAATGTATTATTAATGCTCTAACGTGTATTAATTATCACATAATCGATAATAATCAATCAAATACTATTAAATAACATTTTATTAGAAATTGTAATAATGGATATGCATAAATTATACAATAATTAAGTTGCGATTACATAATGTATACATAAAAAAGAATATGTATACACAAAAAAGTATTCATAAAAATAAATGTGTAAATTTTATTAATGTAAACAATAATTGTAGCATGTATACATAAACTTTATATTGTATACATAAGAATATCACCATCAATCATACGTATTAGTATAATGAATATAAGAATGAGATTAAAATGACACATAATTAAATTTTATTCATTAATTGTACATGTGACTTTGTTTATTTAACTGCAGTATATATACATTAGTTCGTATTCATCACGTATACAGTGATTTGTATTCACATAAAAAATTAGTCTACTTTAATTTATATTGATATTGAAATTCATTAGTGTACATTGGGTTGTATTCATCAAAATCATCATTCTGATCTTGAGATCTTTCTTACCCATGAAATTGAGAACAAAAAGTTCAAAAATTATTACCTGAATTTTCATCAAAAAAAAGTTTTGAAAACTTTAATTCCATAAATGACGAAATTTCAAAATTAATGTGGCAAGAGCTACATAATTATCTACTAAAAGAAATTATTGGAAGGATCAATCAATAAACATTCAGTTATATTTGATTTGCATAGACTTAGGAGAACAAGAGAATTAGAAGAGAAACAAATTTACATGTGAAAAGAATTTGAGAAAAAAAACAAAAGAAGGTTGAATAACCTAATTCGCAAAAACAAATCTGAGAAAATCTCAATTCTACAAATCATGAAATTCAACAATTAATTTGACAAGAACAAAATTATATATTAAGATGACTTTTTAGAAGTATCCACGAAAATTAGGAAGAGAATTACGTATCGAAGTATGAAAAGAATTCTGAAAAGAGAAAAAGGAGACAATAAAAAGAACTCTGTTTTTAAATTATTGACAAAATAAAAAAGAGGTAAAGTAGGGATGATAAAGCAATAATTTTTGAGAACGTGTTTGAGAAAAATAAGGAGAACAAAAATTTTTAATTTTTTTTTAAAAAATTAACTATTCATGCCAAATAAATAAAATAAAGCCTTTTTTTTGCTAAAATATTAAAAGTGAAATATTTCTTGCTAATTTGATATATAAGGTGTTGTGTTGTGCCATTTTGTTAACAATACTCTCAAACCAACCCATCCAAATCCCAGCCCACGCTTTTCAACAACCAAGCCCGATTCAAATCCACAATGTTTCCAACTTCACAATGTAGGCGTACAATACCCTATACCCATATACTCGTCTTCTTCTTTTTCTAGACGTAAATTGAAATTCAGTGAGAAGTTGCGTCCAACATATCCATGTACACCTTCTTCTTCTTTTTCCTCAAACTCGACCAACTCCAGCTACAAATGGTGGCAACAGTACGTCTGCAGCAACTTCGTCCCATCCCCTCCCCCCCCCCTTTGTTGATTTTCAGAGTAAGGATACAACTCTCTCATACCTTTTATTGTTGATCTCGAAAAGGAGCAAAGGAAAATTCAAACTCTTCTTTCAAAAATCCAACGGATCTCCCCCCTAAATCGCTCTTTTCTTCCCTAATAATAATATACTCTACTCTCAGTGATTGGGGACAAGTTTTTAGAAATCGGATTTTGAAAGATTTGAGCTTTGTTTTAAAGCAATTGTCACTTCTACACTTAAATTTTTTATATCTAGTCTTATGAATCTAAGTTTAGAGAAGATCGCCGCTCAAATTTTCTTAGCTTGCCTTTAGTATTCGAAGAGAGTGGTGGAGTCGCTCTTCTCGTTGTCCTAGTATCACTGCACTGAAAAAAAAGGTAATATTCTCGTTCTTTTCTTTTAGATGATGTGTATTCTGTTTTGTCACTGTTAGCCGTGATTTGCAATTCAAATTCAGTTTTTAAAGTTTGAGATCATCTTCCATAGATGGTTTCATATTTAATATGATATATATAATGTTCTTGACTTATTTATTACTTCCGTTAATGTAAATAACATGAATTGAGTGGTTACTATCTTACCTTTTTCTCCGTGGCATTTGTTCTTTAGGGATTAATATCAGCCCTTGGTATTATAGAATTTGTGTTCTGATAAAGTTTGTTGCATAGGCTATGTTATTTTGCATTTGGTGGTTGATGTATTTCAACTTTCTTACTAACTAAGGCCGAGTAAAAATGAATTAATAAATTGATCGTTTACACTCTATTGGAACATAGTTTCTTAAATCCTCCATATAAAGTTTTTTTCCATGCTAATTTGACCAATACTATTTGCACCCTTAAAACATGCTAATAATGGAATTATATTGTTTGGATCTAGGTTAGCTTGAATTCAGTTAATGTTTAGTCGCCCTCTTCCTCTTTTCTCCATTATTGTTTGGGTTTCGTCGCTTCATTGCCTTAAGAGTGAGCTTTGCTCAAATCTTCGTCTTCTTTTCTGAACAATCTTGTATAAGTGAATTGTCATTTGTGGTTGAGTTAATATAGATTTGAATTTCTTATATATTTATTTTCTAGATTTAGTTTGTTAGAGTTTCATATTTGAATTAGTTGAAGCATGTTTTTTTTTGTGATACTTCTCATTGTCTAGATTGTTGATTATTTAGACTTCATGTTACCATGTAGCTCTATTTTGTTATGTTTATGACCTCTGTTTTGAAGTAAAGAAAAAGATTAGATTACGCCTAGTTGTTTTTTCAATAATGTGTAAAAAAAGAAGGGATTTTATTAGAGCCTTTGTGTCGGGTTGTATTATTAAATTTTACTATCTTTTCTACCTAAAAGGGAAGATTTTATTGTAAGCAATCTATTGTCAACATGTATAGTCATTCATTTGATTAAAATCTAATAACAATTGCATGTTTTATTTCAATGGCTATTGTTAAGAATGTCTTCTCTGATTGTCGTTCTTTACTGTATGGTCTAGACATTTAATATATCTTTTTAATATTCAAGCATGCTAGATTATAGTGTTGGCCCCCGTTTTGTTGTTTATTAGTATTAATGTGCTATTATTACCTTTTGGATAAACATGTGGGGTGACATTTTTTTGGTATAATAAGTCGTGATATGTCTTCATTGATCAACTTAAATGTGCTTTCTTTTTGTCAAAGTATAGGCTTCTGCTCTTTTATATTATGTCTCGTTGAAATCTATTAAGTATACTAACTTTATTTTGTTGTGGATTATCTAGTTTGCCTTGTTATAAATTAATATCATGCCATTTTTTTACTATAGATGTTATCTCTTGCGAATAAGTGTAAGTGTGAAGGCTAATTTTATCACTCTTTTTTTGCATGTAAAACCCGTTCGAATCTATTTTGGACTCTCATCTCCTATCCTTGCATCTCCTCGATGGGCCCAAGGCCCAATTTTATCCCTTATTGAGTTAGCCAAAATTTAAGGTGAACAGGTTGAAGGCAACAAATAGGGAAGGAAATTGAAACTTAAGTGCATGAAAAGTCCAAAACTAGTTGTATGCTTTCTGTATATGGCAGTATACACTAGTATACACCACGAAAATACTGATATACAGGTCAAAAATGCAAAAAAATATCAGGCAAAAACGAAGATACGGGTTGGAGGCATCAAGGTGGACGGTATACAGTCAATATATGGGTCGATATGCTGGAAATAGTATTGATATGCGAGCTGCTTACACTGATATAGGGCTTGTGTATACAAAAAGGGGTTTTCGATTAAACCCAAAAAGTAGTAGCAAATTTGGCCAAGAAAGGCCCGAATTCATCTTCTCCTTCATTCCCTTAACTTACTTAATTGTGGCTATTTATTGCTTTGTGTTTTTCGTTCTAACTTTAAATAACTTAATTAAATTTTCCAAAAGATGAACTATATTCTTTATGTTAATTTGTTTTAATAATTCATTTTTATCAACTCTTATACTTTTTATCGATAATATTTAGTCAATTTTTTAATTAGTTTAAATGGTTTTGATGCTTTAATTAGTCACATTGGTTGAAATTATTGTTTCAATGAATTAAATAAATTTTAGTTAATCTATTTTTTGTTAAAATTCTAATCACTTGTAATTCGAGTCAAATATTTCTAAAAGGTCCTATTTCCGAAAAAAATGATTCTTTGTTTAACCATTTTGTTTATATTAGATCATTTTTTAAATAAATAATAAAAAATAGTCAAAAAGTATTTTGGTCAAGTCGTAGGATAATCATATTTTAGTGGGTGCTTCAAATGGTTTAAAAACCTTCTTGAAGCGTAAATAAGAACTTCTTACCCATTTTTCTAAATATTTTAAGACTCAGTCTGTTAGAGTCTTTGTAAATTAAGTTTTCTTAATTTCTTTATTAATTAAGTGGCGACTCTTTCTAAGTATTTCAAAAAGTAATTTTTCTAAAGACAGATTGTAATGACCTGTTTAGTCGTTTTGAGCAGCAGATTTTATTTCTGGAAAAACTGGCTGAGACGACGAAACCCACGACGGACCGTCATGGGCACGACGGACCGTCGAGGGGGTCTCGTTCCAAAATACTTAGAATTCTGAAATTTGGGTACT
>NC_028643.1:21208456-21232944 GCF_001406875.1 Solanum pennellii
CGGATTTCAGGGTGAGCTAATGCTTCTAGCTTGGACTGGATCTTCTTCCTCATGTCTTGATGCCTTGAAGTTCCGGCATGGACTAGCTTTTGTTTATTTTAGCTTCTTAGAATACTCTTAGTTTAGTAATTTGATCATAGATGTTCTTGTGGTGATGACTTCCAGATTTTGGGGAATAATAGATGTTGAATCTTAGAAGTTATTGAATTGGTTTTTATTAATGAGTTTAAGTCTTCCGCATTATTTTCTGTTGATATTAAATTGAAATGTTAAGGTTTAGATTGGTTGGTTCGCTCACATAGGAGGGTAAGTGTGGGTGCCAGTCGCGGCTCGGTTTTGGGTCGTGACATAGATAAATTATGTCATAACAAGGCCCTTAGATTAAGGAAAATCATAGTCTTCGTCTTATCTTGGACGGATCTTATCTTGGACGGATGCTTCATTTCTCTGAGTAATGGTGGCATCAAGATCTTTAGCAACTAAGTGAATCTCAACATTGAGTACCCATAAAAGGTAAATTTTTTTCAGAAATATCTAGTGCCACAGACTCAAGTTTGGATAAATTCGACATAATGAAATTACAAGAGAATAGGTGACTTAAATAAGAATATTTATATAATTCCTTTGAAAGTAGGAACTTCGTACTAATAACGTATTATAAAAGGTAACTCTAAAATAATATAGTATAATAAGAAGAAGAAGACAAGAAGTATAGATAGAAGAGTGGACTTTTCTTATTCAACCGTGTCTTTCAAATGGTGAGTGATATCTCTATTTATAGTGTTGAGATATCGCTCCCAAAAGTCATCTAAGTAGTAGATACATCGTTATTCCTAAATATTTTTATCACCTTGGAAGCACCTAGACATAAATCCGATTGATTATTAGATAAATCTAATGAATAATCCACACAATACAATGGATTTATAACAAATATATATTAATTTGAAATTAAAGAAAAACTAAAAGTAATTTGAATATTTTTAAAAGTATATATTTTAAAAGATTCTAAAAAGCAATTTACAAACAAAATAAATAAGATGATATATTTGCATTAAATGCAGAAGATTACCAGCTTTAAGTGTTAACAACAGTGAATTTTTTAAAGTGAAATTGATACTAAATATAGTAATGCGTCATTTTTTTTGGAATTGACAGGAAAAAAGTGTCAAATAAATTGAAGGGAAAAGGGCCTAATATACCATTCAACTTTGTTATTTAGAGCTGATATACCCTTCGTTATGAAGGTGACTCATATATACCCCTACTAGTATAGAAATAACTCACATGTATCCTTTTTTTTCTCTAACAGACGTGAAAAAAATTTATATTGGTTTAATTTTTTTATAATATTTTAAAACAAAATATAATCCCATATGGATATAATTAATCCTCCTCAAACATATTTGTTGATTTTTTTTGTTTCAATGACTAATTTAAATTTATTATTTTGATAGTCAAATTTATTCATGTTTCACTAATATTTTTGTAAAACTTATTATAGATGACCTTATTTACTGAATTACAATATAGCTGAAAATTAATTTTAAATTATAATACAACAAACAAAATTTGTTTTAGATTTTTTTCTTACATTAAGGAATAAAAGAAAAAAAAATTAAGAACAAGAAACTCAAATAATGATAATCAAAGAAGTCTACAAAATAATTTATGCATGAAAAAAAAATTAAAAATATCTTGAACTTTGCTAGAAGGATCATATATACTCCTAAATGATTATAAAGAAAACTAAAGGTTAAATATATAAATTTTAAACTATTTTTTTACTCCCGTTAAATGAAGGGTATATGTGAGCTTATTTTGCAATAGTAGGGATACATGTGAGCCGTTTGTATATCTGTAAGGATATATATGAATCACTTTCATAACGAGGGATATATTGTCTCCAAATGACAAAGTTGAGAGATATATTTAGACCCTTTTCCCTAAATTGAAAATGAAGAAATTGAAAATGAAAAAAATAATTAGTTATATTGGTCCGTGAACAAGCCTTCAATTATCTACTCCATCTGTCTTGGCCCGTGAATGAGCCTTCAATTATCTACTTGCTCTGTCTTTAATTAATTGTCCACTTTTAAATTGACACACATATTAAGAAAATATTAATTTATATAATTAATTTACCGTTTTACCCCTATTAGTTATTAAGTGAATGAATTTGACATTTTTTAAAAGTTCTATATTTTTCAAAATAATTAATAGATAATATATTAGATAAATTTTGTTTTATCCTTTGTTGATTTTGTAAAATGAAGAGATAATTAGAAAAAGGTAGAATAGTCTGGTGGACCCTCGTACTTGTATCAGATTGTATTATGGATACTCACATTTAGCCTTTTGTCATCTGGACCCCTGAACCTATCCAAAACCAACATTTTAAACACTTTTTTTGATGTGCCATCGCGCGTGTTGCACAAACCATGTACATGTTGGCCAAAAATAAAAAATAATAATCCACATATGAAATTCACGTGGTAAATCAGCCAACTAAGAATAGTCCGAACCTCAGCGAAATTTCGAAAACTTTTGCGACTTCTCCTCTTCTCTCTTCTCCTCTCTACGATTTCTCCACTAAGAATCGTTTGTGATTTTCCATAGATTTTCTCAGTTGAAGCTCAGTTCCACTCCAACTATCGTTGTAAGTTCTTGCACTTGTTTATTTTTCAATTTTTTTCACTTTCTTGTGCGTATCTATTTGATTAGAGGATCAATTGTCATTCGATTTTCTTAAATTTTTTGGGGATTTTACTTTGGTTTGGGTGTAATGTTATTGCTATACACTTTCTTAGTTGATTAAAGACTTCGACTGACTTCAATGACATGTTTCGTGAATTCGAGTAGATTCTAGGGTTTTTCCATAAAATCTCAATTTAGACTAAAGTTAATATTCTATTTTTGGTCAATTGTCTTGTGTATTGATAGTGTTAGTGGTCCATTGTAACAACAATTACAGTTATGGTAAGTTAATGGCTTTACCGTCTAACTATTACTAGTATTTTCTTAAGAAATTTAGGGCTTTTGTGTTACAGTCGTGGTAAGTTTACCCCTTTAACTATAGTTGTTTTTCATGTTAAGCCTATTCTTATTATTTCCTTTAAAAGTAGTTGTTTTTGTCCTGGTAATTTTATGCCTTTAAATTTTAACTGTAGTTATTTTTCATTTGACTTTACAGGCATCCGAAGATATGACTTTAACTATAGTGACACTTCAAGTTCATTATAGGGGCTGTTTTGTAGAGTTGAAAAGAATAATATAGATGTAGATGAGTTGCATATTATGTTGTTTCATAAAATAGCATTGGAATTGAGTGTTGAAAATGTTGAGACATTTGGATGTGGAGTCAACAAGAAGGGTATTAATTACATGTTAAATATTGATCATAATGTTCTAAAATTTCTTAATGGTTTGAAGGCTGCTGATTTTGTTGATGTATATGTTGTACATCCCATAGTATACCTTTAGTTGTTGAGGAGATACTTGAATTGTCTAGCACTAATGCTGATGTGTCCTCATCTCCACAAAAAGATAGTGTTGATGTGTCCTTCTCCCCACATAAAAATAGGGCTGATTTTTCATCCTCCCACAAATAGATAGGACTGATGTATCTTCATCTCAACCATTTGCTGAAAAAGAAAATAGGGATTTAAACAAAAATCAGTTGTCTTTAATTGAAGAGCAGCTCCTTTTAGTTGAAGAACAAGATCCTGCTCCTCGAGTTGAAGAACATTCTGATTCTGATTCACTCTATGATGTTGATGAAAATATTGATGATTTGAGTGATTTTGATGAGGAGTTTTTTAAAGCTAGGCAGTCTTACATTCAAGAACAAGTTAAAGAGAAGGCTGATAGAGTAAATCTTGATGAGATACCATCTGGTCCTGTAGGTATAGATGTTGGTTTTGAAGACATTTATAAGGAGAGAAGGGGTAGATTTGAAGGAAATTTGGGTGGTGATGACCTTTATTTTGATAGCTCGGATCTTGGTACTGACATTAATGAAGATGAAGGGGAACCTGTTGGGGATGATGAAGTGGTAGATCCAGCACCTAGGAAGGAAAGTAAAAAGGTCTACTTTGATCCAACTGCTAAAAAGGTTTGTTTTCAACTGTATATGGTATTTTTGAATAACATTGAGTTCAGGGAGCCACTGCAAACTTACTCTATTCAGGAAGGTGTTAATATTAAGTTGAAACCTAATGAGAAGGAAAGGGTAAGGGCACATTGTAAGAAAAAAGGTTGTCCTTGTCATATTCTTGGAAGTATTGATGGTAACACTGGAAACTTCAGTGTTAAAACATATTTTCCAGTTCACAAGTGTTTTAAAAGAACAAGAAACAAACTGTGTAACCCCATTTGGATTAGTAAATATTACAAAGAGAGGAATATGAGTGAGCCTACCATCAAACTACATCAGATTCAATCTTTGATACAAAAGGAGTATGGTTTGTATGTTAGCAAAACAAGTTGTAGAAAGGCAAAATTGAGAGTTATGAATGAACATATGGGAGATTTCAAAGAGGAGTTTTCTAGGTTGTATGATTATGCTGAGCAATTAAAGACCACAATACCTGGAACTACTGTATCAATTAGGACATCCAAGAACACAATTCCAGGAAAAGAGGTGTTTATAAGCATTTATATTTGTCTTGGTTCCTTAAAAAGTGGATGGAAAGAAGGGTGTAGAGGAATATTTGTTTAGATGGTGCATTTCTTAAAGGTGTATGTAAAGGTGAACTGTTAACTTGCATTTCCAAAGATGGAAATAATCAGATGTACACTATAGCATGGGCAGTAGTTAATAAAGAAACCAAAGATACATGGTCTTGGTTTCTCAAGTGCATCAGACATGATTTGGAGCTTACAGAAGGTGAAGGACTAACAGTGATGTCTGATATGCATAAAGTATTACTATATTATTTGATAAATTTATTCTTTAATTTTTGGAGTATTTGATATTTACATTGTTGTATTTCAAATGTTCTTTTTTGACAGGGTCTTCATCTTGTACTTATTGATGTATTGCCAAATGCTGAAATCAGATGGTGTGCTAGGCATACATGGGCAAACTGGAAGAAAAACTGGAGGGGTGAAGAAAGGAGAAGAAAATTATGGCAGGTTTCTAGGGCACCATTTGAGGTACTTTTACGGTCCAAACATGATGATTTAAGTGAGTTAGGATAAGGCATTATAGAAGCACTGTTAAAGTATAACAAGGAAGCATTATGTAAGGCATATTTTAAAGAACATAGCAAGTGTGATGTGGTTGAGAACAACATGTGTGAGACTTTCAACAGTTGGATTGTAGGTTGTAGGTTCAAATGAATAATCACTATGCTAGAGGAAATAAGAGCCAAAGTTATGGAAAGAATGAATCAAATGAGAGAACTTTCAGAAAAGTGGATTACTGATGTATCACCTATGGCTATGGATATTCTTAGAAAAAATACTGAAATTGCAGATAATTCTGAGCTAAGGTTTAATGGTGATCTTGTCTTTGAGATTCATGATCAACCATATAAACATGTTGTTGACCTAAAGAAGAAGGTGTGTAGTTGTAGGTCATGGCAATTAAAGAGAATTCCTTGTGGTCATGCACTTACAGTAATTCATTTTAAGGATTGGGTTGTTCAGTCATTTGTTGACCACTGGTATAAGAAGGAAGCATACCTGAAAGCATATAAAATATTTATTCAACCTATGACAAACATGAAGATGTGGCCAAAAAGTGATAGACCAGCCATTGAACCACCTGAAATAACATCCATGCCAGAAAGACCAAGAAAAAATAAGAGAAAAGATAGTGATGAGCTAGTTTAGAAGAAGTTTGAAAAGGCTACAAGGAAGGGAAGAAAAAAGAAATGTTCTATGTGTAAGACATTTGGACATAACCAGAAAGGATATCCAACTCTGATAAGTTATGTTTTCATGTCTCTTTGTTATTGAATTTTACTCTTGTTATACTTTGGTAAGTTGTGATTTAATGCCTCTATGCTTGTAGAAAAATGTTGCTGCTTGAACAAGTGATGCAAGTGCTGGAGCTTCAAATGTTGCTACTAGAACTCCATGTGCAGGTCCAAGTGAAGGTCCAAGGGAAGTTCCAAGGGCAGGTCCAAGTGCAAGTCC
Organism: Solanum pennellii; assembly: GCF_001406875.1. NCBI lineage: Eukaryota > Viridiplantae > Streptophyta > Magnoliopsida > Solanales > Solanaceae > Solanum > Solanum pennellii. Next base: position 21,214,601 of record NC_028643.1, read on the forward strand.
AAGGGAAGTTTCATGTGCAGTTCCAAGTGCAGGTCCTAGGGTAGTTCTAAGTGAAGGTCCAAGGGAAGTTCCATGTGCAGGTCCAAGGGCAGTTCCAAGTTCCACTCAACTATCAACTTCTAGTGCAACTGGCCAAAAAAAAAACTAGCACAACTTTGAGAGGAGGTGCTGCATCTCTTGCCTATAAGAAACCAAGATCAAAACTAGCAAAGACAGCTGGTTATGATCTCTTATTTGGATCAAGTGGCAGTGTAACTGAGAGGATATGCATTTTATGATTTAAACACATTAAATTGCTTTAATTGATATTAGTTCAACTCTGGGTTAAGACTTTTGTTATTCTCTCAGTCTGAAAATACTGATAGGATATTACATAGTGCTACATTGACAAGTTCAACTCCTACCAATATTGATCTTGGTTACAAACCAAAAGGGATAAGGTGGAAGGGAAGAACTGCAATTACTCAAAGGAGATACGAGAGGAAAGTTACAAAAGTACTCAAGTCACACCAAGCACTCATGGCACACCAAGCTCTCAAGGCACTCAAGGCACACCAAGCACTCAAGGCACTCAAGGCACACATTAGATTTCACTTTATTTAGCTTAATGACATGATCCCAACTAACTTTATTTTTATTAATCACTTTATCCCAACTGTTTTGTATATAAATTTGTGTTAAGTTGCTATTGGGAAGCCTTTCTTTTTCTTGTACGAATTTGTGCTTGAATGAAGTTATTCAGAATTCTGACGTAAATGCAATCAATTTCATTATCAAATAACACATAGTACAAATCAATATATCTTAAATATAACATCTACAAACCAAATAACAACAATCACAATAATAGTGATATCAATACTAGTGTTTGATCCTTGTCTTACTTGCCTTCGTTGTCTTCTATGTGTCCTTGTCTTCCTTGCCCTGAACTCGTTAATGAATTGTTGATGTTATATTGTTCACTTGCATCAGCCCATCGGAAGAATCCATACCCATTACCGGATGAATATTTTTGGCAGCCCCAAAACATTCTTCCAGGATTAGTTGGTGTTCTTGATGTTTTTAGTTCAACATATATTCCACAGTAGCAACATCGAACTGTCATCGTGAAAACCAACAAAAATACAATAGAATCAAACAAAAAAAAAGACGAGTAGATTGAAGGAAAAAATAAAAGACGCAAAAGAATTTTTTACAGAGCAAGATTGAGTAAAAAAGAAAGAGAAAAGCTCAAAAAGGCATTAACAATGATGTTGAGTGAATTAAAGAAGAAGAAATAGCCTTTAAAAATCAAAATATGATCGTTAGTGCCTTTTTAAGGCGTCTCACGCTCTTTCTTCGACTGAATCACACGCTCCATGTGGGTTAATTCCACATAGGATGCCACATAAAAAAAGTGTTTAAAATGTTGATTTTGAATAAGTTCAGGGGTCCAGATTACAAAAAGTTAAGTATAAATATCCATAACACAAGTACATGAATCCACCAAACTATTCTTCCTTAGAAAAAGCACAGATAGAGAAAATAATATATACACTTCCCAAAAGAAGAATTTGAGGGGTCGGTGAATTGGTGGGAATTATTTATATTTATTTATTTATGTGTAGAACTCAATCAACGAAATCTTGTTCATAATAATTTTTCGTAATCCAGTTTATATACTTTTTTTTAATTGCCCTTTTTGTTAAAGGCAAAGTAGTTGTTACAACTTCTCTTTAATCTTGTCTGTGGAACATAGCAAATTCTATTAACTACACCATATTCAGGTACCTTATCGCTCCAAATCATTTTTTGTTTTCGCACTTTGTTCATGATTATCTTTTGGCTGAACAATTTATTGGGATTTGTGAATTATTTCTTCTGTTTCATCGGACTATGGAGATTGATGGTACAAAACGTTCTGTTGTTAACATTGACTCAAATACACATGTATAAAGTTTATAACTAGCCTTGAATTTGACGTTTTTCATTCTATATGTGTGAGATGGTTTTTGGTGATTTTAGGATACATAAGTGAACTTCTAATGGGAGGACACTCGGTTCTATATGCTGAGAATGAAGGATCCTCAGTGGGAAGTTTTTACTCTCATAGAGTTGTTCCGTCAATCCCTGATGAGGAAGAAGAAGAACCATTAGCTGGATTTGAAGAAGAGCCACTAGTTCAAACTGTGGAATGCCGAATTCGCCAGGAAGAAGACAGCACAAAAAAATTGGAGATTCCTTGAACTTGTAGTGGTAGATTGAAGGTATCATTGTAAAGTTGACTACTTTTTGCTCTTGTTGAATTAACCACTGAATATTGATATCAGTGGTGCTTGTGCATGTAAATGTCAATCATGTTGATCCTACTTTTGTCTAGTATCTCAATAATATTTTCTTAAAGAACTTGACATTGTCAGGTAGTGACATTAACAGAAGCTTATAATATGTGCTCTGCACCCAGCTAAGTCTTCTCTTTCTTACCTGCTAACCCCTAGTATGGGAAGTAGGTCCCTTGTTTTTCATCAGTATCTCTAGTTGTATTTGTTTGTTGTTAAGGGTAATCTGCTTACATATTTTGTACCCCCGAAGCGACAGTTTGTTCCACTCCTTCCAATTATACTTTAAGCACAATATTATAGTATATACTTCCTCGACCACTTTATGTTGCACCCTTTTGGTAATAGGCATAAATATCCACACCTTTTGTATTTATGGACACTAAGTTCCTTTTATTGTTGTCCACCTAGGTTTTTTTACTTGGTTATTGAAGAACATTGTTATCCTTGAGCTAGTTGCTTTTCTTTTTCTTTTTAAATTCTTTTGTTTGTTGTCATTCTTGTTCTTTGGTTTGATTCAATAACATCAAACAAATATTTGTTAGGTTTGGTAATTGTTGCAATTGATACAGTGTTACCTCACTCTGGGACCTTCTAGTTATTCTGAAATAAAGTGACCACTTGTTTAGGAGTTAGCAAGTGGCTTCTGTATAGGTCTCACAATGCGAAGAACATATTCAGGGGTGTTTAGATTGGCATTCTTAAAGTATCTTATAAGCTGAAAGCGATAAGTTGGTTGTACCAAACTTTGGGTTTTAGCTTCTTTTGTACTTTCTTAGCATAAAAAAAATTGCTTAAGTCTTCTTTTGTTTTCCCAAACACCTCCAAAAATAAAAAAGAACTGAAAAGTCAAAATCCACCTAAATAGGTCAAATCCAAACACCCTCTTACTAACATTTCTACACCAAAACACATTAAGCGCCATTGCTTTTGTGCAGGTTGCCATGTTCATGTTCCTTTGTCAACTGCTTTGAAGTCCCACCGGAGATGAACAATCCTGTTTAGATATAGTTGGGTGTTTGTGTTCTAAGCATAAGAGAAGGCTTATTTACTCAAATGACCTACTAAAGCTTGAAAATGCTTTGCTTGTCAGTTGCAAAATGATTTTGTATACTAATTCATTAATTTATAATTAATAATATGGAGGATTCTCACATAGTTGACCTCGTACAATGTGGGGTTTAGGTGTATTCATTGATAATGGATTTTACTTCCCTTGAATTAGCCTTAAATTTCAAAGTTCTAAGAATTATAGATGAACATGTTTTATCTGCCATTTGTTATGGGCTTTCACATAATGGCTGACTGTTTCTTTTCTTTCTCTTGTCTACCGTCTGCAATTTTCCGCATGTCCAGTATGCTCATAGGAAATGTGGTCAGAGATGGTGCAATGAGAAGGGAGATATAATTTGTGAGATCTGTCATCAGGTAATCTGTTGTATCTTTTTCATCACCTGATGGCATTTTGAATTTCTAGTAAGAGGATTTCTTCCATCCCAAAAGAATTTTGGACATAGGGTGAGTGAGTGAGTTGAAGGATTGTTAGATAGAGAATCATAGGCTTCAAAATTATTTGATATGTGCCTGTGTATCCCTTACCCAACACACTTTCGTCACTGGGTTGGGAGGTTTCCCAGCCTATGCAGCACATGAATTGGCCTTGCTTTTCCATTTTTTAACCACCTTCAATTACAAATATGGATGTCAGGGGCCACTCCCTAAAAGAGTTTCTTGTACTGTCACACTTATGTAATTTGTGCCAAGTGACATGTTCACTTAGATAATTCTCTCTAACCTGCAGCCCTACCAACCTGGATATACTGCTCCACCGCCGCTTCCTCCCTCTGAAGAAACTGTCATTGATATCAGGTACTATCAGGTCATAGTTATTTCCTGACTTGGTATGTCGAAATTTTGAATCATTTGTTCCAATCGTTCCTTTTTAATCCTTATACAGTGTTCCTGTGTGATATTTTTGGTATTTACATTTCAATACAGGCATTTAGGAGTCTTTTAAGCTCTATTATAGATGTAAATGACTAGTAAATACAGAGAACGTGGTTCCTTTTAAATCCTTAAAAGAGTGTTTCTGTGTGTGAGATTTTTGGTATTTACATTTCAATATAGGTATTTACTAACTTTACAGAGGCGTACATGCCACTAGAAAATACAGAGAACTTCTAGTACCTTTTTTTATTTTATTTTGTATAATATTGGCCTGAGATGAGTTTAAATTGATAAACAGGGTAGTGAGGATTCATATAGCCTACCCAAATTTTGTCTGGGAATAAGGCGTAGTAGTTGTTGTACTCTCAGGTACAGATGTAGGTCTGTATCAATCCTTGGGAATATAAGCTTTCAGATTTTTGTATTTAGACCTTTCCCTTTATTCGAAATATGGTATTCTTAACTTCCTATTGATTGTATTACATTTGTTATCATATTACAGTGGTGAACAGAAACTCTTCACTAACTAAATTGATCCATGTTATTCATTTTTAAATTTCCATCGGCTTATGAAGCTGATCGGCAATATTTAATATGTAAACGAATTTCCCTTCATTTTTATTATTGCATTAACTTTTCATTGTATTGAAAATGAAATTGGCACTCAGTCATATTCTGACCTTTTTATAGGGAAAGAAAGATCTTCACTAACATGAACTAGTTTTATTTTTGTTAACCAAGGAGAGCAGCTTTTTAAGAAGTTTATTATCGTTTTCAATAATCTATTCTAGTGTATTATTTATCGTGTTTTGATTATCACATTGTTTTATTGTTGTTTTCCGCTCCTTTCTGGTAGGCTTTGCACTGTTACCTTGTTACTCGCCCTATTCTATTCACTGCATCCGTATCTGCACCTGAATATGTTTCTCTTGAGCCGAGGATATTTGGATACAACCTCTCTCCTCCATTAAGTAGTGGTAAGGTTTGTGTACATTCTACCCTCCCCAGACCTCAATTGTGGGATTTCACCAGGTATTGGGTATGTTGTTGTTGTAAGGGTTTTATGACATGTTGAGCTTTTTTATCTTTCACTTTTCTTCAAAATACAGTATTAGTGCGTAGTTTGGTTAATCTGGAGTAACCTTTTTTTATAACCAGTTTTTGTTGTTACACTACCTTGATGCCTTTGCTTCTTCTACTTATTTAGTAGACCATAGTGGGTATATTTTTCCTTCTTTCTTCTATGGTGTTATTGGTTATTGATGCTTCTCCACTTGCAGCCTTGCAGTACTCTTGTGATCCTAGACCTAGAGCATTCCAAACATGTTAGCATACCCTTTTGATCCGATTAGCTGAAAATCTTGTGTTCTATGTCACTAATGGTTTCATCCATGTGAATTTTTCTTTCAGTGGTGGCTGGACACTGGCTGATACTCAGCTCGATTTAAATGACCCTGGACTTCTTTCGATGGCTGTCACAGAACGCTATCTTCAAGAGGCTAACCATGACGAATATGTTGATTCAAGTGCTAGTGGAGCTGCATTTGGTCGTTTCGTTTCTTTGTTTGTGAGCTACTGTAACTATCTGGTGTAATTTGAACTTGTTGTATTGTTACTTGCTATGTTGCTCGGACTCTTCAAAGATGTCAAGAGGTGCATGTCGGATTGGCCAAAAGTAGTGTATTTACGGGTGTGGCATCGAAAGTGAAGCGTCCGTGCAACTTGGGTTACTTGCTAATATAGAGTTGTGGGAATGTGGGATGCATTAGAAACCATTCATATGGCTGATATCAAGAAGGTTACGAATTTGTCCTTCGGGAGGAGAATACCTTCTTAATTTTTTGAAAATTTGAAATTTCCTGCTAGGAAGTGACATAATGGTATGTAAGATGAGATCTGAGTGTAGTTGGAGGTATGCGGTGATCAGATTTCATGGAAATGGTGTTCTTGTATTTTTTCCCCCTGGATTTAGAGAAGAAGACGAGGAAGATTTTCTTTACTGGAGTATCCAAAAATAAAAATTAAAAAAAAATGAAGAAACCTAATCTCACTCATTCACCCTTAACTAATAAAGAAGATCAGAAAATGTGTCCACCAGTGGCTGTGTGTATATTCATGTTCATTTTCTTTAAAGTGGAAATGTGCAGTAGGAAGGTAGAGGGTGAAGATCCTGTGCTGTAATTCATGTTTTTTTCTCTTTTCTCCTTCTGTGCTCCATCTTTTTCCCTACTTAATACCCTTTTTTGCTCTGGTTTAAAAATATTCAGATATCACATTCACTTTCTGCCTAAATGTGTTCAAAGGTCTTCAGTGTGTATAGGGAACAGTCCTGCTCATTTAGGGATGTGAATATTAGGAGAACTAGGTAAGTATCTTTTAATGTGTCAGAAAATTGTGGATGGGGCAATAAAACATTCTTAATAAGTCTCTTTCGTTTTAAAGCCACTTTTATCCTTGTCATGATCTTGGTAACCTTATTGAATGATGTGCTTTATCCTGCAGTTAATGGCCCTCCTTTTACTGAGGCATGCTTTCGAAACTGGCGAAGGTGATGACGAGGATGTTTCCACTTTTTTCTTTGTAAGTGGATGATAAAATGAAACTCTCTTTCTCTGTGGTGACTATATGACACATCCATAGATTTAAATAGTGTGTGACACTAATGATCTTGTTGATCCTTGACACAGCTTCTTTTGCTCCGTCCTGCTGGTTTTCTTTTACATTGCTTCATCATGGCTTGGGGTATCAGTAAATTGCAGCGTCGAAGAGAAAGAAAGGTTAGAGGTTTTTCAGGTTTTCATAAATTATCAGAAGGCTATTAACATGTGTATCTTCATCCTTACAAATTCTAGTGATATGTTTATGCATAATGCAAAAGGCTTTTACAAAATGATGTGTGTGTTTGAGTAATATTTATACATTAATGCCTTGCTAAGCGCTGGGCTCATGCATTTGTAATTTAAAAACTAGTCTAAACTTGGAGTAGTTATCGCTTATTAATGCTCCATGCAGCTAAACCGGCTATAGTGATAACTGATAACCATCTTTTGCTGTCTTATGGGTTTTGTATGAAATGGAAAACTTCTATTCTTTCTTCTGATAATAAGTTATATTTTTAGAAAGAAGTTCATTTTTCGTTTTTAACTTCCCAACTTCAAAAGAAATCAATCTAATGCAGCCATACATCTTTGTTGTCACGGCCAAGATCCACACCTAGTTGTGTTGGCATCCAACACTCCTAAGTTAGGCAAACCAACGATTCGGTAATTAACTGAACATATTCCCAATGATTAGAGACATATTCCAAATCATGAAATCATATAATATCTAAGTTTGAAGGATATAAACAATGCGAAAGCAATCCAAACATGTCCCAGAAACATCTAAGAGTAAAAATAATGACATTGTCTGAAATAAGTAAAAAATATGTACGGAAGTGGATTAAACAAAATGAAACCCTAAGCTAACATGAACTATCTGATAACTCACCACAAGAATCACGCTGGGGGATCATTGGTACAAGGATTCAAATCTGCACTGTGTGCGGGAAAAGAAAGGGGTGAGTACGGGAAGTACTCAGTAAGTATCATTGATTGCCCCTAAAAGAGTACTGAATACACAAGCGTTGAACAAAAACAACCGTTTTACTATGAGCATGCGCAATAAAACAAGAAAGCAGCTAGAATTATACTCTAGACAATATAATAACTCCGGCACTACTTTTAAAAGAATGCTATTCCCAAGCTTTACTTATAAAAGAATCCGCACTTGCCAGCTACACTTGTGGAAATAGAACAACATATGGAATTAACACATTGAATGCACTAAGTATGGTGAACATGCATGAAAACCATGCTAAAATGGACATTTACTTTAAGATATGCTTTTCATGCTCTTTTGATATAAACCTCATATAATACAAGTATAAGAAACATCTTCAAGTCAATATTCACATATAAGACATACTCAAGTAATCCACAATATATGACCATAATCATTTAGAACACATATAAGCATTTAGACCCCCTACAAAAGGTTATCCTAAGACTCACTTGAGTAAGACATGAAGAGACCGCTCATGCACCCTCTTCAAGCACACTTATGTAATCCTTAAGACTACCCAAAGTAAGAATATTCTTTACATCACCTAATACAAAGTTCTATATCCATGTAACCCTTTCTATCATTTAGACTCTCAACCTAATGTAACGACCTGTTTAGTCGATTCGAGCAGTAAGATTATTTTGATAAAAACTGACGGGGTCGACGGACCACGCGACGGACCGTCATGGTCACGACGGCCCGTGATGGATTCCATCGTCCCATACTTGTAAATTTTCTTCTGCTACTTTCCTCATTACCCTCGACGACAAGTAGGACGAACCGTCATAGGCCCGATGGACCGTCGAGGGGCTTCGTTCCAAAACACTTAAACTCTGAAAATCTGGGTACTAAGATCGACTCTCTGAACTTCGCGACGGAACTGCAGGACGGACCGTCGTAGGTACGACGGACCGTCACAAACCCTTTACAGAATTTGACTCTCTGAACTTTGTGACGGACCTGCAGGACGGACCGTCATAGAGACGACAGACCGTCACAGGTTGCGTAACCTAACTGGGTCGGATTTCTGTTAAAAGTTTTAAAGGGGTGTTTTGGACTATTCATGACAAACTTTATGCAATTAGTGGGGTAAGTTTAATAATTTATTTACTTGGAGGGTTAAAGGAGATAACCTTGGAATAAGTAATGGGTTACTTTTATCATAATGAATTATATGATAATTAGGGTAAAAGAAAAGAATCTAGGGAAGAAAAAAGAAAAAGACAGAGAGGGAGAATGAGCGAGAGAGAGGAAGAACGCAGAGAAAAGCAAAAGGCATTGGGGAGATAGCTTGCTTGATCACGATTCTTCGGTGGAGGTAGGTTATGGTTTATGCTATGTGATAGTAAACTCTTAATAGCGATTGATATGCATTGGGTGGTATTGTAAAGTCTTCAATATACTTGATTGTGTGTTTGTATGTTGTGATCGTATAACTGTGGTGTTTAGAATGATGAGATTGTTGAATATTTAATCTTAAATCCTCTCTATTAAGATGATGCTTGACATAAAGAAAGCTTGATGAACTGAAATAATGAGATAGATGGATCGGAGTGTCACGTTCCGACACACAGGATTAGTGGATCGGAGTGTCACGTTTCGACACGTAGCATTAGGGGATCGAAGTGTCACGTTCCAACACGATAATAATAAAGAGAAGAAATCTTGAATTAACTTAATATACTCGAACTCAAGGATCTAGTTCACGGATTGAGTATGGTGTGGAGGCTTGAGTCCTCATAGATGTGCTTGAGGTTGTTGTCAATGGTTTTTGTACTTGTTGATTGTCACCTGTTGAGTATTGTTTGTCGGTTTTGCATTATTATTCCATATATATTGCTTTCTATTTTGAGTTGGCCGATGATACCTACCAGTACTAGTACTGACCCCTACTTTTATGTTCTTCTTTTAGTTTTGTGGAGTGCAGCAAGTGCACCAGTGACTTCGACTCGTCCGCAACTCTAGCCAGTCGTCAGCACGTCAGACTTCAGGGTGAGCTATTTATCCTAGCTCGGACTGGATTCTCTCATTTACGTCTTGATGTCCTTGAAGTTCGGACATGGACCACCTGTTTACTTATTTTAGTTTCTTAAATACTCTTAGACTTAGTAATTCGAGGATAGATGTTCTTGATGTGATGACTTCCAGACTTTGGGGATGATAAGTAATATACTTTAGAAGTTTATTTATTTGGTTATATTAATGAGTTTTGGTCTTCCGCATTATATTTTGTTATTCAAAATTTATATACTGGTAAACGTTGGGGTTTAGATTTGTTGGTTCGCTCACATAGGAGGATAAGTGTGGGTGCCACTCGCGGCTCGTTTTGGGTCGTGACACCTAAGTGAGACATGGGCCTTTCTATACAACATACTTCAATAAGTGAACAATATTCATTTAAGGCCATAAAAGAGATAAGTAATCACATAAAGGATTTCGCATAATTGTCTTGGAAGACCTAGGGAACTCATCCTAGCACATTCAAGGTCTACTCGTGCCATGTGTAGATAGTGTCCCATTCCACTACCCACACGTTGTAGAACCCATCCACTAGCTAGAGTGTACATCCCATATAACATACATTAGACCATACTAGCTAGGTATGGAATATGCTTGTGGTAGTAGCTCTATTTGACTATGAGACTAGATTACGAGAAAGCCCTTGATATCTCAAAACCATGTGCCAATATGGGATGAGTCCTAGATGTATTAGAGAAGGTACCATTACTAAATCCGACCAACTCATAATACTTTTCCCAAGGGTAACTCATTCTTTAACCTTCTTTTCAGATTCAAGGTTTCACATACTTGACCTTCTTTTCTTATTCAAGGTCCCATATTAGTCATTCTTAGAAGGGAACCATCTTAGGTCTACCGATCCTAGACTTTGATTCATTCATACACGTACATGACAAGGGTGCCTAAGTCTACCAAGTCAAGAGATCACATTCACATAACTTTCATGTATCAAAGAAGTAAGACACAACATCATTCTATTGATGCTCTCCCTAGTCCTTCATCATCATATATCAACATCTTGGGAGGAAATACATTCAATCATACCAATATAGCACCCATATAGAATCATATAGACAATACATGAGCATCTTTACTTTATACCTTCACATATACCATATCATGATCATACCATATTTCACACAATAATGCCGACAAGGCCCTGTTCATTATGTATATAACATTCAAATACCGCCACCATAAGTGGACCATACCAATCAATACAATTCAACATCAATTGTATACAAAATAAATGAATTAGGTCAACTCACCACCTTCCAATCACCATCATCATCATCCTTTAGCCTTTTCAACCAATTCGCATTACAAAAGCTCTTACCAATATCAATATATACAATACTAAGCCAACAATCAATCCATATCAATGATCCAACAACATTCAATATAGACAACAACAATATAAAGCAAGTTATGAACAATTCTATCATGATCTATACATATTTCAATAGCCCAATACAATCTACACATGAATTCAACAAGATCAAACCATGATCAATTCACCCTCTTTAGAGCCAAAATTAGGATTTCAAGGAATAATTTCATGAAAGTTTTGATCTTAAAACCACCAATTAACATCAATTACTTCATAAAAGATTGATTTAAACCTTTTCATGCAAGAACCCATGCTTAGAATTTAAAATAGGATTTCAAGGTTTTTGAACATCTTTGAAAAAACTTTGGAATTGGCTCCTTGAATGAGATAAGAATCAAGGATGAAATCACCATACCTTAATTGAAGAAGAATCAATGAAGAACTTCAATCCTAGCTTCAACTTGACTTTAAGCTTCCATGGAGGTTTTGGAGGAACTTCTTTTGATCTTGGGATTTGATATTTGAATAATGAATTCTAAGTCTAGGTTTTCGAGTCTTAACTAACGTAAAGTACCATAAATAACCCCTAATAATCAACTAGGACTTAATTAGGACATAGGGTGAATTTCCAAACTTTCCTTTACCTTGGCCGAGACACCTACAAAAGTTGCAGGTGTCAAACAACGACTCAAACGACGGAGCGTCGACCAACCAACGGACCGTCCTGCTAGTTCGTGGTTTGGGTCATAGTGTGGAGCCACACCCCCTAACAACGGGTGTTGTTTGATCAATGGGGCATCGATTAGGGTCGTTGGTTGAACTGTTTTGGCGGCTTTCTTGCCAAGGTTTGGGTCCTCCTCAAGGACCATTAGCGTGGTCCTTGGGAGTCGTACCCGGATGTTTCAACCCTAAACATGTTTATCTAGGTGTTAGAACCCTCCCCTATCAATTTGGACACCAAACAACGCGTAAAACATGCCAAGGCACACTAGTACACACAAAGGCTAACTTCTAAACGTCTTGGTCGTTCTTTGACGTTTGAGTTATAAACTCTTCAAACTTACTTCTAATGCAAATATTCATTCTTTTTAACACTTCATTAACTCATAAAACACATGATAGGATCTAATTTAACCTAATTAATTTTGAGGGTTGTAACAATATCCGTGTATCCACCACTCTCAAAACTCTACATCACTGTCTTAAACTGAACTCTACTCCTCATTGTCCACCCACGATTGTTCTCAATGAGAGAGAATGATTGACAACCATGGGTAAGGCATTGGCCCAACCCCCACTTTTGACTACTTTGGTGCGGGGCATCCCCGTTGATCTATTCGAGGCCACCATACACTATTTATTTAAGACCCTTCACACGCTCAGCCGATTAACACAACTGAGTATGACTTGCGAATATGGGTGGTGCAGAATAGAGTTGCCATGCGAGATACTAATCAGAGAGACCTTGCTACGTGGATGACTGGGCATATTGCTGAGGAGGGGGTAAATGCTGAGTACATCCGTGACATGACCCAACCTATAAAAAAGGCTACTCTCAACTATGCAGCCAAATTCTTGTGGTCTATCACTCGGGACAGATTGTCCCCCACATTGGCTGATAATATAGTGACTTGGGACCGAGCTTGTGATGCTAGCTTCAATGATGGTGGGGCACGAGATATAATTCTCCCAAATTCTAATTGCCGAGAATCATGAGAGGGCTTTCCGGGAGAAAACCGTTTTACCATGCCCTTGTCTAATCTTCGCCTATGCGGAGAGGATACCGGTCCCGTTTGGGGATGTGATAGGTTGATAGAGGCACCAGACAGTCAATGTTGTTTTGATATGGGATGATGCAACCCCTGTAGTCATAGAGGCGTATCCCATTTGATTTACAGTCTATGGGCGAGACACTTGCTCCTGACAAGACAGATGAGGGCACCATTCCTTTCCCTACTGAGGAGCATGATGTGATTGCTCCACCTTCCACTTTATTTGGCCTGGCTGCAAGCATACCACATGCTCCTACTCCCATAGGTTTATCATGCTGCCACTAGCCAGAGTCTAGAAATTAGAGACTCAAATGGTGACTCTCTTGGAAGTCTGCAGAGGAATCAGAGGCACGGATCGGGAGGGTGTTGAGGTTAAGATACAAGCAGTGCACGAGAGGAATGACACTTTTGAGCTATGGATGTTGGAAAGGTCTCAACCTGGCATACTGTGGATCTAGTTGCGTTCCAGGCGGAGTTGGCCTATCTTTGGGCCAATATTTATGCTTTGACCGCTGGAGATGCTGGAGATGTGGTGCTTAATGCACTACTTGGTGAGGATGAGCCTACCATTAACCTTTCTCGTGCGACTGGAAAACACACACGGGCTTCAGATCGTACTACGGATGCGGAGGAGGAGCTGAGAGCTAAGAAGGAGAAGCAACATTACTTAAGGCGATTAAGAGACAATAACTACATGAGGAGATGTGACAACTTAAAGAAAGGGAGTTGGCTGCTGGTGCATCAGCTTTGAGGGGCATTACTAATGTTATTCCCCCCGTTATAGTTGAGGGTGTCGCTCATCTTGACCCAGCGGGTTAGTCTCACTCTCATCCTATGTTTTATTTGTTTTGTGCATTGGGGGCATTGCACTATATTTGTTGTGGGAGTAGGGTGAAAGGATTGTGAGTGTTAGTGTGAAGTCTCAATAACCCAACTCATAATCCTTCCTTGAGGTTTTCTCACAAAATTGTTTAATTTTTATTGAACCAGCATGTCTAGGATAGTCTAAGTGTAGAAGTAGACTACAATAAAAGCAGGATAGCAAAAGAGCATGTCAAGTGATACCCCTCAAATTTTTTATGTGTTGTACCTCTATGCTTCATAACTTGAAATTATAGGATCTTTGTATGACATGATAGGAATCGATTAGGAAAAATTACTTAAGCTATAACACGAACCATATACATGATTCGATTGTTGAAACAAGGTGTCATGTGTGTGTGAGAGATTGTCTGTATATTCATATAGTATGTGCCAATCTGGAACCTCCCCGTTAATCTTGCTAAGATGATTTAAACTAGAAATTGGTACTTAAGCCTAAAAACAACCAACCAAAAGAAAAAATTGCTCCCTTAGATCCAAATGTTTGAGCCTAAAGAATATCATTCTTCCAGTACACCCAACTCACCTTTCTTAAAAATATTTTGAAACTGTTTTGGCCATGGTTTCTCTTTGGACATTGTGTACCTAAACTCAAGCTAAAAGCCTAAGTTGAGGGTGGCTACCGCAAAGTTGTACCTTGATTTTGGCTCTGGTCCTTCCTAGGACATTGTGCAACTCAACTCATGCTAATCATCTAAGTTGAGGGTGGCTATTATGAAGGAAAACAAGAAAGAAAGGGTGGGAAAAGAGTCGTGTGTAGAGAAAAGAAAGAAAAATGAGTGAAGATGTTTAGAGAGGTGTGAATGAACAAAAAGAAACAAAGAATGAAAAAGCTCAGATAAAAAGATAGAAAAAAAAGATAGTCAAACAAGAAAATCAAGTCAAAAGTGACACTCAAGCTTCAATGAATCTTAAGGAGAAGAGCAAGGTGAAATAATGGTTGAGATCCCTTCATCTATGATGGAGCCATCATGAGGAAACCCAGATGGTCTCCTTCTTAATTACCAGCTTCTATCCTGTTACCGCAATCAGGTATGACAGCTGCACCAACAAATAGTCTGCATCATTACACGTTCCAAATGCACCGAGGCACCCCAAGCCTCATAGGTCCCAAAAATCACGTGGGGTGGCAAAACCTAAAATGAAGGACTGAGTTGTTACATTTATCCCTCGTCAATGTTAAGCATTTAAGCTTTTTAAATGGTGATGAAAAACACAATTGAAGAACTGTCATATACATGGGAAAGTCACTAGCTTTGTACATGGGAGGAATCATCATAGCTGCTTTGCTGCCTAGATTGAGGTTGTGGGGTCGCACCCAAAGGGTTGCGGCTGAAGATTTCCCTTGTCATCAAAAAAAAGTTTGATCCTATGTGTGATATCCACATTTCATTTTCACAATGAAATCTACAATGTGTCTCAAATCATTTAGGGTGTAGAGTCAATTAGTTTAGTAAAAGTGAAATGCGATCAGTTTGGTAAAAGGAAAAACCGACTATTTGTAGTTCTTGTTTAGCCTTTATTTTTTGTTTTGCCTTTATTTTTAGTTATTGTTCAAACTTCAAGCTTTTTTTAGTTCCTTCAACATTCAACAGTTCATCCGCCTTTAATATGAACCAGTTCAATCGATGATTAATTTATATCTTTTCGCAGTCTTAGGTCTTTGGTGAAGTATCATGACTGAAAATAGGCGAAATGGTCTGATGAACCCTTATACTTGTATCAGTTTATATTTTAAACCCTTCTACTTACCTCTTTGTCATTTGGACCCTTAAACTCATTAAATCACAATTTAACAAATCCCTATGACCATTGACCAAGCTTATGTGTCTTTAAGATGACTGAGTTGGTGAAAGTGTGTGATTTCACTCTCCTTAAGGCGAGGTGAATATCTTTTTTAGGTCAAAAGAATATTTAAATTAAAAAACAATTAATTAATAAGTCCTTTAATTTCTTCTTCCCCACTTTCCATTCCTTTTTGCCATTTTCATGCCAGAGCAAATTCTTTTCTCCTTCTCCACGATTCACCAACAATGGAGATGAGCGCTCGCCGCAGATCAGCAACTGATTCACCGGAGACCAGCACTCGTCGAAACCATTGAATGGCAGTGCGTGAGAGAGATGAGTGGCGCGGCGGAGAAGAGTTTTTTCGGCCAGATCTAGTGTTGCGGTGAATAAGGTTGTTTTTGTGGAGGTTGGAGGAGTAAAGAAAAAATGGCAGCGGCAGCGATAACTTTCTCCAGCAACGGTGGCGACGACTTTCTCCCGCGTTGGCGACATCATTTTCTTTTTTCTTTTTTCTTATAAGAAAACCTAAAAATGCTCC
Organism: Solanum pennellii; assembly: GCF_001406875.1. Classification (NCBI taxonomy): domain Eukaryota; kingdom Viridiplantae; phylum Streptophyta; class Magnoliopsida; order Solanales; family Solanaceae; genus Solanum; species Solanum pennellii. The sequence continues at coordinate 21,230,798 of NC_028643.1, forward strand.
CAATCTATTTTCATAAAGTTGTAAATTTTTGTTTAATTTCATTTGAATAAATGTGATGCCTCGTTTTCCTGTAAAAAAATGAAGAAGAAAAACGAGGATATGGAGATGGTTGAGTTTTGACAATGGTAGTGGGTTATGGTAGGTGGTGGAAAGGTGAGAGAAATCATAATTTTATTTATATTTGATAAAATAAAACTTTATTGATTTTTTATTTCATTCAATATTTTTATTAATAATTAAAAAATAATTATACAGAAAATTATTACTTGGCATTAATATATATGACATGTCATCTATGTAAGGGAGAGTGGACTACACACATGGTTGGAGGGATTTAAAAGTTTCATTTTGATTAAGTTTAAGCGTTCAGATGTCAAAAAGAGTAAGTAGAAGGGTTCACAATACAAAATGATACATGTACAAGGGTCTACCAGACCATTTTGCCCTGAAATATCTTAATTGATAAGGTTGGTGGTGAAAGTGGAGCTTCAAATTCAAATGTAATATATGAAACTCAAACTATTGAGTCCAATGTAAAGAAAGAAAGGAAAAAAAGGTCTCAAGCTTAAGACCATTTTTTTGACAAGGAAAACCTACAGCTGCTACCCTTTGGGTGCGCACAGGGTAAAACCCATGCTCCTATGCAATGACTCGCAAACCACATAGGAGAGGTAACCCGCATTTGGCAAGCTTGGTGCGGCAAGCTCGACCTAGAAGGCAAATCCCTTGTTTTCGCTGACTAGGGGTTTCGAACTTGAGACCTCCACCATGGAAGTCCCAAGCTCAAACCACTAGGCCCCTCATTGGGACCATTTTACTCGTAAAATTGATTCTAATGGAGTTAGTAAGGGTGTTTGCAACTATGGTAAGAAAGAGTATTGTACCGACTCAAAGGGACGACATTGATACTTACTCATCTGTCCAAATGCCAAAAGATGCCTTGTAATATTGATATTAAACAAGCGAAAATAGCATTTCAACGAGTTATAGGGGGTAACAAGGGTGATGTAGTTGTTCCGTGGAAATTTGATCAAGAAAAGTGTAGGAACACTTTGAGTCGTATGGTAATTCTTGATGAACATTCTTTCAAATTTGTTGAAAAAGAAAGTCATAGAACAATATATAAAAGTAGCACAACCTTGTTTCCACATTCCTTCTCGCACCAATGTGACTCGTGATTGCTTTGATCTTTTTATGAAGAGAAACATAAATGATAACTTTTTTTAAGGAAACACAACAAAAGAAGTGTTTAACCATGGATAGTTGGACTTCCATTAAAACTCAATGATATGGTTATTTAAGCTCTATAAAAAATAGACTTCGCTCAAAAGAATAATAAACTTTTGTCCAATTTCTAGTCACAGATGTGAAAATTTAGCAAAGTCTTTTGGTAAGTACTGATTGCACGAGTTGGGATTACATTAGATTTAGATGGTTAGAGTTGATAATGATGACTCAAATATTGTGACAGTTACTGAGTTGTCTAAGCAATTGACTAAGTGGGGACATTATGGGTGGTAGTCACCTTCACATGAAGTGTATGACTAGTATTGTAAACCTTATTGTTCAAGATGACATAAAATAAATAAATGTGTCTATTGAACGAGTTAGGCAAGCAGTGAGATACATTAGACAATTCCCGACAACGTGGAAAAAGTTTCAAGAATGTTGTGAAGATGAAAATCTTGTTAAAAAATCTGTGCTTGGATGTTCCCATAAGCAAATTAATTGGTTTATTGTTTTTTTTCTATCATTCCTATACACATCAAGTCAAATACATCTACCCTTCAACTCTACATATCCTCAATTGAATATTTTTAACTAGTTTGGCCAAATCTAAAGAAAGAAACAATAACTAATCAAGGCTCATGTCACGACCCAAAACCGGGGCCGCGACTGGCACCCACAATTTCCCTCCTATGTGAGCGAACCAACTAATCTAACCCTTATCATTTTAACATATATTAACAGAAAATAATGCGGAAGACTTAAACTCATTAAATAAAACAAATCAACATCTATTAATTCCCCAAAATCTGGAAGTCATCATCACAAGAACGTCTATCTCAAATTACTAAACTAAGAATGTCTAAGAACAAAAATAACTAAAAAGCTAGTCCATGCCGGAAGTTCAAGGCATCAAGACT
>NC_028643.1:21240044-21247139 GCF_001406875.1 Solanum pennellii
TTACAGAGAGTCGATTTTCAGTACCCAATTTCAGAATTTCTAAGTATGCTGAAACGAGACCCTGCGACGGTCCGTCGTGCCTGTGACGTTCCGTCGTGGGGTCCGTTTCCTCAGCCAATTTTCCAGAAATAAAATCTGCTGCTCAAAACGACTAAACAGGTCGTTACAGCTCAACTCCTAAGCAACAAAAATATTTAATAAACTATTCGCAATTTTACATCGGTGGAAGTTTCTTTGATATTTCTTGTTCAAGTTGCTTAAGAAAATGTAAATCTTCCTCAATATTATAGGTTGTGGTTCACTTTGAAGCCAATCTTGAAGGCACACTAGAGCTTGTACAAATTTAGGTGTTAATGAACTCCTAAATGAATCAACAATGCCTCTTACAGTTCTAAACGGACATTCAGGTGAAATAGGAATAGCTAATACTTCTCGAGCCATCTCAGAAAGGAAGGGGTGAGTTGAATTTCCACCAAAGCAACACCTCAAAGTGCGGTTTTCCATTTCAATATATTCTTCAAGATATTTATTCAATTCTGTCTTAGAATTTGCACATCCACTTCCAGATGTATGTCTATGTAATTTCGCAAAGAAATTCCCAAAATCTCCTATAGGTATAGACCATGAACCAGATTCCTCAAATACTTGACCACTTTTATCATTTGAAATAGGATTTTCATACTCATAATACAAAGATTTCATGTACGTTCGCACACCACTCTCTATATTTTCCCCTTTGTCCGCAAACAATTTTTTAAGAGAGTGCTAAATTTGTGGCGAGGCTCCAAAACACGTAGTATGAAAAGCATCTTATTCATTTTGTCTGTATCACCCCAATATTTATCAAATTTTTCCTGATACCTCAATGTTTATCAAAATTTTCCTTCATGGTTACTGTCATATCAACCAAAACATTATCTTCAATTGATATCAATTGTTTCAAGTAAACACCAACTTGACAAATTTCAAGAAAATGAAGATTTGATGTCACATATCGTGATCCAGATATCTTCAAAGTAAGGTTAAAAAACATTTCAAGGAATTTTTTCAATTCTCTTTACACTCTCTAAATCACTGCTCAAAAGTATACTTGTAGGAATTCCATCCTCATTATCAATATACTTATGATGATGTTCCAAGCCAATATCCCCGTCGGCATAATCTAAAATTGCACATTCATATTCAATAGCCCTGCTCAACATGATGTAGGTGGAGTTCCACCTTGTAGGAACATCCAAGCATAAAGATTTTTCAACAAGATTTTCATCTTCACAACATTCTTGAAATTTTTTCCACCTAGTTGGGGATTGTCTAAGGTATCTCACTGCTTTCCTTACTTGTTTAGTGAACACATTTATTTCATTTGTGTAATCTTGAACAATAAGGTTCAGAATATGAGTCATACACCTCACTTAAAGGTGACTACCACCCAAAATGTTGGTCCCCCACTTAGTCAATTGCTTAGAAAACTCAATAACCGTCACATTATTTGAACGCATTATCTGTAACCGTAAAAATTTGATGTAATCCCCAATCGTGCAAATACTTACCAATAGACTTTGCTAGATCTTCACCTCTATGACTAGAAATTGGACAAAAGTTTATTATTCTTGTATGTAAAGTCCATCTTTTATCAATCAAATGAGTTGTAATGTCCATATAATTAATTCTTTGAATGAAAGTCCAAGTATTGGTGGTTACGCACACTATTTTGTTGTGTTTCCTTAAAAGGAGTTATCATCTTATTTTTCTCTTCATAAAAAATATCAAAGCAATCACAATTCACGGTGGTACGAGAAGGAATGCGGAAACAAGGTTGTGCTACTTTCATAAATTGTTTAAAGCCTTCTTTTTCAACAAATCTGGGAGGAAGTTCATCAAGAATTACCATACGACACAAAGCTTCCTACGCTCTTCTTAATTTGCTTGTTTAATATCAATATTACAAAACATCTTTTGGCATTTGGACAGATGAGTAAGCATCCCTATCGTACCATGTCTCTTTGAGTCAACACAATACTCTTTCTTACAATAGTTGCAAGCACCGTTGCTAGTTCCATCAAAATCAATTTTACGAGTAAAATGATCCCAATCATGAGACCTTATTTCCGTTCTTTCTTTACATAGGAATCAACAATTTGAGTTTCATATATTACATTTGAAGCTCCACTCTCACCAACAACCATATCAATTTAGATATTTTCAGCCATGATACTTCACCAAAGACTTGAGACTGTGAAAATGTATGAAATAATCATTGATTGTATTGATTCGTATTAAAGGTGGATGAATTGTTGATTGTTGAAGACACTAAAACAAGTCTAAAGTTTGAACAATAACTAAAAACAAAGGAAATAAAGTCTAAACAGGTTCTACAAACAGTCGGCTAATGAAACTACGAAAGTGAGTATTGGTGACTTACCAACCACCATTTTCCAGCGGGCATGAGCAGTCGACGATATGGTTTGAGGAGTGATATGAGGATTGAGAAGCGACTTTTGAGTTCTTCTAAGAAGTGAGAATATAATTACTGAGGACTGAAAAGTGAAAAGTGAAAAGTGAGGCATAAGAACTAAGAAGTGAGGTTTCAGAATTTGAGTCCTAATTTTAAATTAGGCTTCAAATTCAATATGAGGCCTAAAATATTAACGGTTTCATATTAGGTGGCCCGAAATTCATCTTAGACAAACCCACACCCCAACCGATTATCCAATATCCAAATATGATAAACTGACACCTGAACCATTAACCCATTATCCAGATCCATTGGCCTAATAACATGATTTTCGTTTCGGGTTATTGGTCTGACCCGAATTTCGCACTACCCTAGTTAAGTTATATATATCAAGAACCTAAACAATTTAACCTTTATACATTTAGAACTACTCTGTATCATTGATCATTTCCTCCAAGACATACAAACTAAAATACTTTACCAAACATGATATTAGATTGAACCTTTTTCTTTTTATAGAGATGGTGTTCGGGATAGCTTGGCCCACCTCCTCTATTCCACCGTTACCTACCACCTCCCCCGCACACACATTAGACAACTCAACTCGTCTATCTGTGCTAGAATTTGAATCTTTACCTCCAAGATTTGCAATTGGGTTCATTGACCACATGGCCATGCTATTGGGTTCTTGTATTGTTATTAAAAGTGAAAAATACAGAGAAGCGATAAAGGTAGTTGTGGCTTGAAGTGACAAATGAAATGTTAGGTGTGTGCTACTTTATAGTGAAATGCTTAATTTATGGGGCAAGAAAATTCAATGCATTCATAAATTTAGTAATATGATAATGAAATTTCTAACGAAATATGCACTAATGTTGATATTACTCGAAATGTTCAAAGAGAAGAGGTAAAGAAATTATACCTGGGAGAGGGAGAGAACATTCTCTATTAGTTCTGGTTCTGAATCTGATTTGAGTTTTCGCACTACCTATCTTGGGCTGCCACTTAGTGCTTCTTATGAAGATCGAGTAGAGTGAAATCTGATTATGAGATGATTGAAAAGAGAATTGAATGAGGATAGGAAAATGTAGTCCAAAGAAGGAAAGGAAATGCTCATCAAGAATATCCCCACTTATTTCATGTATATGCTCGGGCTAGTGTCATGAACAAAACTTCAAGCATGGTCCTTCTCAAAGAAAAACTTATTCACAAAGAGATTAAGAGATATAGCATGGTCCTTCTCAAAGCAAAGTGTTGCGTGACATTTATGTAGATTAAACACATCATTAGGATGTCCATGAAATCCTATATTCAAGAAATATGCTACTAATGACCCTCGAATCATGGAAAATGCTGAATGGAGAAGACTCAAAGTATAAACAAAGTTGTACTAACAAATATTTGTCAATAAAATCCTTGTTTCTTCATATTTTATTTGTGATTACAGTCAATTTCCGTCACTGACAACTTTAAAATTTGTTGTAAACAAATAGTAATGGAGATTTGGGTAAAGGAACATGTGTTTTGGGAGGCTAGGGGGGAGGGGGGGATGGAAGACTAAAAATGCTTCTATGCCTTAAGGACGTGGATTGTGATGGAATAATTTTAAGGGGTGGGAAGACTTTAATGCCTATGTGTCTTAGTGTAGAGGATGTGAGTGTATATTTTAGGGGGGCATAACTGGTGGTGGGGACACTTATAGATTGCTTGACAAAGAAAGTACAGCACATGAAAGGGGAAGACAGGGAACGCTGGAGTGTTCTATGTTAAATCTTTTTACGACAATCCTTTGTTCCAGGAGGAGGTTGCATTCCTACAAAGTTCAATACAGATCCCTGAAGTTCCGAGGATGTGTGTTTCTTCACTCGGTTGGAGGTTAGAAGCTACTGAGACAATTTTTTGATTGTTGAGAATTTGAGGAATAGGAAGGTCACTTATGTCAGTTGGTCTTATATGGGTAAGAGTTTGGTTGAAGATGTCGATCATCCCCTCACACCTGAGGTTACGGTCAAAAATCTTAATTGGTTTGGGGGTATTTCAGTGATGACTGGTACAGTAAAAGATAAGAACTAAAGAAGAAAAAGACATAAGTCGCGGAATGTGGCACCACTAACTCGTATTTGGGCTGTTTGCAAAGAGATATATTGGAGAGTGTTTAAGGGTGTAGCGAGGAATTTTGAACAATTAAGGAGAAGTAATATTTTGTCCCTTACTTTCTTTTGTTGTACTTGTAATGTTTTCTGTATAGAAGATGAGTGTTCTACATAGAAACCATATCCTTTAGTAGGTTTTTTACTTTTTTGTGTACTTCTTGGATACATATGCTTACTTTTCCCTGCACATTAACAAAGTTTGTTACTTTATTTAAAAAGCTATAAAAAATTGACGTTTTCTTGTTGGAATCACTTTGTGTGAAGAATAGATTTATTTGAAGTGCATGGCTTCGCCCATGAATTGATGACCCCTCGCTTCTCATCAATAAAGCAACCAAGTGATAGACTTTTATTAGCACAAGCCTATTTTTGTCCTTTTTTTCATATAGTCCTGGTGTACAGTATGTTGCCCTTTTTTGTTTAATATTGAACATCTAAATCTAGGGGTTTTGGGGGGGGGGAGTGGGGGGGCCTCAAGGGTGTTCAGCAAAACCCCCTTGGCAAAATATTATATTGTACGTATAAGTTACTGTTTTTAGTTTTTAAGTATATAGAGTTGAATCCCCGAACAGAAGACTAGAGGTTGACTTTGTGGTCAGGGAGATCAAAATTCACCTTCATGTGCCAAGTTCAAAACCCAAGCACTACATTTTTATATATCGGAGCCCCTTAGTGAACATCTTTAATCTGCCAATGAATTAATAAGGCATAATACACAAATATACCCTTTAACATAGCCTCATTTTACATTTATGTCCTCCGACTTTGAGTGTGCACAAGTAGACGCTTAAACTTGTATAAAGTTGAACAAATACACGTAGGACACCATGTAGGAATCAAATTTCCATGTAGGATGCCATGTAGGATGTTTGTGTCTATTTGTTCAATTTTATACAAGTTTAAATGTCTACGTGTGCACACCCAAGTTGGAGGACATAAATGTGAAATAAGGCTAAGTTAAAGGGCAGATTTATCTTTTATTCCCAAATGCAGTGGGACTCCTCCGTATCTATTCTATTCTATCTGGTTCTATTCATCATGGAACTTTTATATATGAAAATAATAGATTGTGTTTATGTTTTGCTAGCATTTTTTGAATTTCTTGTTTATGTGTATACGTATTTGATAGTACAATTGGACATCTACAACTTTTATATTTTAGATATGCTTGCGTGGGTTTGAAATTGTAGTTTGATAGGGCCGTATTGTCTCTATTTTCAAGATTTTGCATCTTCATGTCCAAACCTAACATCAGTATCCACTCCTATTCTAGAATATCCATTCTCTATGTATTTACTGTATCACAGTTCCTTCCAATGGAAGAGTACTGAATTGTAATATTATAAGATTTGAAACTGTGATCTAAAACAATTTTCGGACCCTTTTTGTGAGTGTTTTAAGAAATATATAGCACAAGCAATCCAAGATTTTACGAATTATCTTTTTCCTTGTATGAATGTATTGTTCTCTAATATTTCTTAGTTTTCATTTAAAGCAGGAGGCAGCAGCTGAAGTTGCTTTCTTACTGCAGGCAGGGCAATGAAGGGGTTTGCATGTCACCATAGCACCAAGACCTACTCCAGCAGCAACAGATCAGGCAATGATTCATGTGTCAACACCGCCCAGGCATGTGGAAGCTCCTCGTGCCGGGCAAGTATAAAATGGTTACGTTGCTGATGATTGAGTGTATTGACCGTCTGCTGGATAAGATGGAGTGAGGATGAAAAGGAAGTGTAAAGGAAAGACAGGTTTCTTTGTTTTCTTTTCCAATTTTACAGCTTTATCTCTACGATTTCAAATTTGGAAGAAAGGTGGATCTCAAACTTATTCCTTTTTTTTGCACTGTGACATAATATTTGTAACTGTAGGGGAAAGAATGCAGCAAATCACTGGTTTGGCGTGCTTTGTCAGTTTTAACTTGTAAAGACCTTTGCTTGAAATGTGAAGATGCTTCACATTTGTACATTCTTTGTATTTATAATGTGGTCTACTGACTTACACTCAATTTTAATATAGCTTACTCGTACATGAAATATATGCTAACTAGACTTGAAGTATATATTGACTATTCAATTATAATCGCTCAAAATCTCCTCTAAACAATTTCAAATTTTAGAAATGAAATTCTTTTGATATATAATTTGCTCAAAATTAATAGTACATGAAATTTTAAAAAAGAAGAACAAGAAGAAAGAGAATAAGACGATGAAAACGAAGAAGTTTTTGGTAAATAATTGGCCGACTACTTATATTGTCAAAATTTTATATTGAACATTTTATTATTTCTTTTCCTTTCATGATAGAAAGTTGTTAGCCTACAAAGCTATGAGAGTGTACGTTGTCCTACCAAGCTATGGATGGTAACTAGGCGGGTTGATACGCTCAAACTTACTTCTCAAATAAGAAGTAAAGCGGTCGTGTCAAGTAAATAACCCAACTAGTGAGGTTGGGATCGTTCCCACGAGGAAAATAGTTTAGACTTAACTT
>NC_028643.1:21250040-21250725 GCF_001406875.1 Solanum pennellii
ACCTTCCACTTTCTATCATTTTATCTTGCCCAGTTCCTCATATTCTTTCACCTTGCTATTTTCTCTTCTTTCTTCATTTGTGTAAGTGACTCTCTTCTTTTCTTGCTTGTATTTCTTGTATGTTTTCCTTTTTTTTTTCTTTACTTTTCTTTCTACTAATTCTTGAGTCACTTTACTTTTTTTCTTTCTCTCTCTTTGTTCTTTCAACCCAACATTCCAGAGCATTCCTCATAATAGCCACCCTCAACTCATGGCTTTGCCATGAGTCAAGGTACACAATACCCAAAGTTGGGTCAGGGCCATAACGAAGGTTGTTTACTGCATTAGCCACCCTCAACTTATGCTTTTGGCATAAGCTGAGGTGCACATGTCCAAGGAGGGACCAGGGCCAACACATTGTTCCCAGAAAAGATCAGTTGGTGTGAAAAAGAAAGGTCTAATTTAAGCTCAGATCATTTGGATCAAAGAAGGATAAATTTCATTTGGTTTCTTTTATTTAGGCTAGAAATGGGCTATATTGAATAAGGGCCTATGATCCTTTCCTTATTGTCTATTACAACTTACTTTTAGCAGGAATAACCAGGCAAGTTCTAGCTCAGTACCAATAGTGGACTATTCGAATTTTCCTCACACTCACTTGACATTTCATCACTATACCAGATTATCAGACACCTAGTTCGAATTT
>NC_028643.1:21250984-21259853 GCF_001406875.1 Solanum pennellii
CATGCAATTGTCCCCAATGCATAAAAATTTAAATACTAGAGTTGTAGGTGAAGAAAATCTGTGGCGCAAAGCGCCGTCGATCAGCAAGCTGGTGGATCTGGTTCCCCGGAACCCACGTCCTCTGCAATCTTGACACCCTCAGTAGTGTCCTCAGCAACAACCGCACTATCAGTAGTGCCTCCTGCTATCTCCACAGTTCGGGAGCTAGACGCCCCAGCCGCTAACTCTGATGCTCTCATCTGGTGCGCCTCCACCTCAGCCAGTGAGGCTCTCCTCGCACCCTCCATCTCTCGGCGCTCCTTCTTCCGTGCTCGCGCCTCGTCCTCTGCTCGACCCCTACGCCTCTTGGCATGCTCTCGAGGGGGAGGTGGTGGGATCTCTGAGGTGGCGAATAGGGCCGCTAGCACTGTGTCCTCAGCGGGCTCGACAAAAGGGGCCTCAGACTCCGGCACCCTAGCCTCTAAGATCGTGTCGATATCTGCACGAAGACTGTCAACTGCAGCCTGAAGAGTCGACACATCCACCGGAGGGGCTGGTCGGGCTAGCACCCTCAACTCAAAGGCATCCAAGCGCTGGTTAACCTCAGCGATCTTCCGCTCTGTATACTGTACCATTTTCCGCTCTAGGCGCTCTTCTGACTCAGTAATAGACTTCTGCATCCACGGCTGGATATGATGCAGAAGTGTAGCCATCTGCGCCTCTAATTTTTGGACCCTAGCAAGCGGGACCAGTGCCAGTAGAGGGGCTGTGCGAGAGGAGCTCGGGGCAGTGCTACTACCCGGGATAGACTCGACCGGGGTAGTGTCAGTGGACGGGCCTGTGTAGCCGTGCGGGCCTGGGCTACCATATCAGCAAGATCATTAGCAAGTGGGGACAGCTCTGGACGGGGCCCTCTGCGTGGAGCCAACTCATTGGCCTCATCTCTGATGAGGCCGACGTCAACATTGCCCTGCGGGGTCTTGAGCTGATCTACGTGCCATATAGGCACACCTGCGGACCTGCAGAGAGCAAAGATCATGCACGGGAAAGGGTAAGTAGTAGTGACCTTGAATGCCCTCTCGTGCATGACTGCCTGTAGAAGCCACGCGAAGTCCACCTCGAACCCGGCTATCATCGCTGCCATCAACACTGCTCGATCCCATGTAACGATATTATCAGCAGCTGTGGGGGAAAGGCAGTGACGGACAAGCAGCCACAAGAACTTCGCCGTGAAAGTGAGATTGGCCTTCTTGATGGCCCCCTTTGGCTCAGTTACCCAGTCAGCACCCTCTCCATCTACTGACAGGTGCAGGGCCATCCACCTCTTGGTGGTCTCTCTTAGTGATGGCTCGCGCAGGAACTGGCCATCTTTAACTATCTGCCAGCGGTAGTCGAACTCGGCAGTGAGAGGGGTCCGAGTAGCATCAACACCCTCGCCGTATAGAAACCGGCGGATGGCAGGCAGGGAAATGTCAACCTGTACGCCCCGTACTCGGACCTGCTCCAGGGGGGCCTGTTTAGCGGGGGCAGCCCGCCTATCTATCTGCGATCGGAGAGTCGCTACGTAGGATGCGTAGAACTCTCGGACCATCTCTTCACTGTAACGTCCCAACGGACGTGCTGTCCACTCCAAACGATGCCTGGTGAAGAGATTGTGGATCTCAGGCATCGTCGGGAGGCTCCCTGTAAGGACCCGCCGCTCCAAGGTGAGTGTTCGAGTCATCACTCCTTTATCAGTCAGGAACTTGGCGTCGGAGAAGACTTGAAATTGCCCGTCGACACACCACCGGTTGGGCTGGTCAGTGGATGCGGTGGGGACCTGAGCTGGTGAGCCTGATGTAGATTCTGAACTGTCAGCCTCATCAGACGAGGCCGACGCTGCAGCGGTGGCGGGTGCGGGAACCTCAGCAGAGCCGGAGGCTTCCTCGGACCATGATACTCCTAAGGAGCCAGACGCTCCTTCTTCATTTGTGGCTGACCCAGAGGGTGTGCCGGTCAGTGTGCGCTCCTCATCAGACTGGGAGGCAGTGACTACGCCGTACGCCACCTTTTTGGGTGTGGCTCTGGGAGCACGTGCAGCACGGGAAGGGGTGGAAGTGCCAGGGGTCACATACTCAGGGTCACGCTCATCATCAGAGCCAATAACCATGCGGGCAGACGGGGCGACATACTTAGATCGCCCGCGTGCGTAGATTCGGTCTTGCTTGGGTGTCATAGTAGAGAGTACCTGTAAAGGATCGATATTAGTATGAGTAGTGGCAAACAAGACAAGCAAAACCATACCAAACAAAATATTGAAAATAGTATGTCATTGCTATAGAAATAGTGACACACGACGGGCCTGATGATGGCTCGACGTGACTATGATGGACCGTCATGGGGTCCGTCGTGTATTACTTAGACTATGTATATATGAAGAACCCTGAAGGAGAGTCTCTGACTAGTATGACGGTATGTGCAGGACGGACCGTCACAGGTACAACGGTCCGTCGTAGGTGTCCGTCGTAGGACACTTGGAAAAATATGGAGACCCATAGGAGAGGGGTCTCTGACCGTCATGACGGTCATGCAGGACGGACCGTCGTGGGTATGACGGTCCGTCACATGTGTCCGTTGAAGGACACCTAGAAAAAGTGAGAGACCTTAGAAACAGGGTCTCTGACAACCAGAACGGTTGTGCAGGACGGACCGTCGTGAAGACGACGGTCCGTCACATGTGTCCATTGGGGGACACATAGAAAAAAAAATGAGAGACCCTTAGAAACAGGGTCTCTGACAACCAGAACGGTTGTGCAAGATGGACCGTCGTGGGTATGACGGTCTGTCACATGTGTCCGTTGAAGGACACTTAGAAAAAATGGACAGTGGGGAGTTAGGGCTTTTGGAACGGACCCTATGACGGTCCGTCGTGGGCACGACGGTCCGTCATCGGGGTCTCGTTCTGTAGATCCGTGATAGAACTGGGGGTACCCCATGCATCCCGATGAACCCACATTAAAATTGTATTGTTTTGGACCAACATTTGTCTAACCCAACTACCTAGGAAACTAGCAATGCAAAAGCACCTATGTCTAGGGTTGTAAACGTGGCAATTTTGAACATTTGTAACCTAGGTTAGACAGAATCGTATAAAAGAAACAACATATGACTACGAACTAAGCTATTACTAACTAATAAACAAAAATGCAAGATAAATGAGTAGAAATTAGAGACACATACCGTAGAATTGGAGAAAACAAATGGACAAGTACTCGGTGGCCAGGCAGACACCCACAGCAGCAGCTCCGACTAGTAAATTAACACTTTTAGGGCTTTGGGGAATTGTGGGGGGCAATGATCGGTGGTTGATAGAGGAACAGATTGTGGAAGTTGAAAAAGAGAGAGTAGTGGGAGGAATAATGAAGGAATGGGGGTGAAATGAGGGGTTGGGGAGTTTAAACGGTCTAATTTTGAAAAAGACTCCAGCCGGGTCGGGTCGGGTACTACTCATTAATCACGCGACGGTTCCCCGACGACGGTCCGTCTCAGTTGTGACGACCCGTCGTTGGTTCTGTCGTGTGTGACCTAGTTTGAAAATAACCGAAAGACGTACCTGGTACGACGAAGGCATAAGACGGTCCGTCGCAGGCGCAACGGTCCGTCGATGTATCCGTCAGTGACTGCTGCAGAGTGATTTTCTGCAGAATTTCCTGGTGATGTGCCTGCAAATTTAAAACCCCATTAGTAGAAAAATGCTACCATTACTAAAAAGACTATAAGTATTGGGTTGCCTCCCAACAAGCGCCTGATTTAATGTCGCGGCACGACTGGGGACCCTTGATTACTCAGACTTCATCAAGATGGTATGCCTCTATCACTTCATTCCCCGATGCTTTATGCCCAAAATAGAGTTTTATTCTATCTCTATTCATCTTAAACCGCACTCCCTCCTTGGCTTTTAACTCAACTGCTCCATGAGGGAATACTTGGGTAATCAAGTAAGGGCCAGTCCATTTGGACTTGAGCTTGCCCGGAAGACAAGGCGACCCAGAACTGTCTACAAGCATTAAATCCCCAACCCTAAACTCTTGTTTTGCACTTTTTTGTTCATTCTCCTTCTTCATCTTTTCTTTGTGGGATATGGCAGATACCGATTGGAGCTCACCACTCTGCCTCATGGTCCTACAAATGTTGAAGGTCGCTTCTTCATTATTCAACCGAAATGTCATCTGTCCCTTCTCCATATCAACTAAGGCTCTACCTGTAGCAAGGAATGGCCTCCCAAGAATAATAGGCACTTCAAAATCGACCTCACAATCAAGAATAACAAAATCAGCCGGAAAGATGAATGACTCCACTTTTACTAGCACATCATGGAGTATCCCTATAGGCCGTTTCACTGTCCGATCAGCCATCAGTAGCCGCATCGCAGTGGGTTTTGGATCCCCCAAACCTAACTTCTTGTAAATGGAGAGGGGCATGAGATTTATGCTTGCCCCCAGATCACATAATGCTTTCGCAAAATGTAATGACCCAACTGTACAAGGAATAGTGAACGCACCAGGATCTTCTTTCTTTTGTACGAGGGATCTTGTAGCAATAGCACTACAATGCTGCAGTCTATCATCATCCTCGAAAGTGACCGATCTTTTCTTGGTGACCAGATCTTTCATAAATTTGGCATAACCGGGCATTTGTTCTAGAGCTTCTACCAAAGGGACATTGATAGAAAGCTGCTTCAACATTGTTATGAAACGCCGATATTTACCATCCTCGGTCTTTTTCACTAATCTCTGAGGAAAGGGTGGTGGTGGCCTAGGCATGGGAATTACCTTGATAGGTACTTCTGCATCTTTTCCATTACTTTCCTCTGCTTCACCACTACCCTTTACCACATTATCATTATCCTTTCTCACATTTTCCTCAGTAGATGGCATAGGTGGGTCAATGGTTTGCTTACCACCCCGAGTAGTGATTGCCATACAGTGCGCATCATTCTTTGGATTTTGGACAGTGTTGCTAGGAAGAGTGCCCGGTTGCCGTGTGTTCACTGTCGCAGATAATTGTGCCATTTACAATTCGATCTGTTTAATCGAAATTGCATGTGTATCAACTTTTTGCCCAATACTAGCTAAATCACCCCTTAACTCTTTAATGTGCTCATCACTAGCATCGAACCTCCTCATCATTTTGTGCAACATATCCTCAACTCGTGCCATACTATCTCCACCATCCCTAGGAGTAACTTCACGATTTTGAGGAGGGACATAGGGCCCATTCCTGTCGTTTCTATTAGCATAGTTACCCCTGTTAAAGTTGTTGTCGCGGCTGTAGTTTCCATCTCGGACATAATGACCCTCACCGTTGTAGTTACCATAGCTCCGACCTTGGTTCCCTTGACCTTGGCGCCAGTTATCCTGATTTGAGCCTTGGGCGCTTGGTCGGAAACCCCCCATCTGCTCATTTACTGCATAAGTGTCCTCCGCATAATAGCATTCATCATTAGGAGGTGGTGGTTTAGCCAAGTAGTTGACTGCATTTATCTTTTCTGCACCCCCAGTGACATGTTTTAGTACCAACCCAAGCTCAGTTCTCATCTGAGCCATTTCTTCACGAATCTCATCTGTGGCTGGGTTGTGAGTGGATTGCACTGCGAAGGTATTTCTCCCAGTATCTGACTTCCTAGTACTCCAAGCTTTATTATTCCGGGAGATTTTCTCTAATTTTTCAGCAATCTCAGCATAAGGACACTCCCCATAAGATCCACCTGCTATAGTGTCCAACACCGCTTTATTGTTATCATCCTGTCCCCGATAGAAGTATTCCTTCAGTGACTCATCATCTATACGGTGATTTGGGACACTTCTCAAGAACGAGGTGAATCTATCCCAAGAACTACTAACTGACTCTCCTGGTAGTGCCACAAAGTTATTCACTCTGTCTTTGTGGTTTAGTTTCTTGGAGACCGGATAGTAGCGTGATAAGAAGACATCCCTTAGTTGGTTCCAAGTAAAGATGGAGTTGTATGGGAGCTCAGTGAACCAAATAGCAGCCTCTCCCGTCAGTGAGAGAGGAAACACTCTGAGCCCTATTACATCTAGATCCAAATCAGGCCTCCCCACACAACTTTTACACACTGCCCTTACCTTAGCTATATGGGCATGTGGATCCTCAGAAGGTAGCCCTGAAAACAAACCTCTGGCAGTGAGCATTTGCATCAGACTACTAGTTACCACAAAAGTGTGGCCTGTGGGTAGAGGAGGCAAAACCAGTGGCCCATCCGAATCTGCTATGTTATCATAGCCTCTGTAGTATGCTTGGGGCCGTGGAACGGGATTTTGTCCCCTCTGTTGGTGTTCACCCGGAGCATCGGGTAACAACTGACCATGAACATCAACCGGAGCTGGGATGTTCTGGTTCGGATCCTCATCATTTATTCCCAAATTACGATTCATATTGCGCAGTGTACGCTCTAACTCGTGATCGTAGGGAAACAACGGTTCTCTTCCTCTCCGTGTATTTGGCATACAAGGAGGATAGTTCTGAAAAGAAATCAAAAACAATAAAACAAAGTAAAATCAAGAAAATATCAACTAAACTATAGTAATAAGTTCAAGTTAATCTAAAAGCTATTTTCCCCGGCAGCGGCGCCAAAATTTGATACGCTCAAACTTACTTCTCAAATAAGAAGTAAAGCGGTCGTGTCAAGTAAATAACCCAACTAGTGAGGTTGGGATCGTTCCCACGAGGAAAATAGTCTAGACTTAACTTTAACTTGTTATTACTATTGTTCGGTTGATAACTTCCTTAGAAAGTAAAAACATAAAAATGTAAAAAGGGGGGTTTGTATTTCCTAATAAGTAAAAAGAATTAACTAAATTGAAAGAGACACTTAATGAGTTTGAAAGTTGGATTTTAATCAGTTAATCAAAGTAACTAGGGTTTACGTGTTCCCCACAGGTTCATAACTTGATAATTCTAACTATAACAATTCTTTTCTAGTATCTTGCATGCAAAGTGATAAGTTATGTATTTCTAAATCCTTGGTCCGGCATCTAGAAAATCTCACTCCGCACCTTGGTCCGGCTACGTATGTTGCTTTCCTAACCCTTATCTTTACCTCATATTAAGCATCGTATTCGATATTTGACTAAGTTATTACCTCGTACCAATCAATACTAGCCTATTAGATAGTATACACTAAATCTATGTTGATAATTCTTTTCCTATTATCTACCTCCTTGGTCCGGCAAGTAGCATTAAGGCGAGTTCTAACGTTGGCCATCCGTTAAAAAGACTTCTAAGCGAAAGAATTATTAATACATGCAAGACACTATTCTAGAATTGTTATTTTAGTTAGGTTTTATCTCATTATTTGCCTATGGTTCCCACAACCCTAGTTATGGAGTTTAGTTACTCATAGTCATAATCACAATATTCAAATATATTAAATAAGAATTCATGTACTTACTTCAATGAGAAAGAGTAAAATCCAAAAGTTTGCTTGATTAATCACCAAAAATCACTTGCAAGAATCTCAAAGTAATCGATAATCTCACAAAAAGTCTAATAATATGATGTCTAACAATCCAGAGTCTAAGAGTCTAACTAACAGAGTCTAACCTCAAAAACGAGGTTTTTCGAACTATTTATAAAAAATAAAAACCTAATTAAACAAGGACTCTATTTTCTGGAAATCTGCCAAAACGCGGCTGGGTCGACGGACCTCGAGACGGATCGTCGTGGTCACGACGGACCGTCATGGACTCCGTCGTCCCATACTTATGCAATTTCTTCTGCTGCTCTTCTTCATTACCCTCGACGGCAGGTATGACGGACCGTCATAGGCACAACGGTCCGTCGAGGGCCTTCGTTTCAAAACACTTCAACTCTTTGAATATGGGTACTGGATCACTTCTCTGAACTTCATGACGAACCTTCAGGACGGACCGTCATAGACACGACGGACCGTCACAAGCTTCGTAACCCCACACTTGGTCAGACTTCCCCATCTTCCTTCAGCAGCTGCACTACGCTGCCACCTACGGACCGTCATAAGCTCCGTAGGTGGTCTCTTCTGCATTTTTTCGCTCAAAATCTCCGCATTCAGCTTTGGACAGATTTCCTGCAAAATAAAAAGAAACTTATATAAAAATTAGCACAAAAAGGCTTTTGGACACACTAAACTTAAGGAAAAAGTATTAATAATACCGTGAAACCACGGTATATCACGGGTCAAGTCAAATTGGTGGATCATAATGGGTCAATATAACAAACGAGTCAAGACGTAACTCAAACCATATTTGTTCGGATCAAAACCGATTTGGTCAAAATGGATTATTGAACGGGTCAACACCAAACAAGATCTATTTTACTAAGTTCTAACTATGGGGTAATTACATCCAATGACCATTCGGTTGATTTAAATACCGAAACATAGCCAGTTTTTTCTCCACCTTCCTCTTCTACTGCCAGTTTTTTTTTTCCAATTTTTTCTGTCAGTTTCTTCTTCTTTTTGAAAATATAATGTATCACAAACGTGAATCGTTTTGAAACGAATTATATATTAAAAGACTCAAAACATCTAGAGGATTTCATATCTAAATTTTGTGACTTTTTAGGGGCGATTTTGAGTTGATCGAGATTGAATAATCACTATATATTCAATGTATATTTTATGATGTATAGTTAAGCTCTATTCAGCTTTTTGAGTGTATCACAAGGTATAGTGAGTGAACAACTCAGGTATAGGTATGTAATATTGTATAGTCCGTGTATATTTTCTATGACTTTTGACAAGCTATATTGTATATCACGGTATATTTCCTTTGATTTTTGACTACTTTTTAAATGTTTATAAAACGGACCTATATTTGTTGTAAACTAATTACTTTATATATATATATATATA
>NC_028643.1:21260515-21290686 GCF_001406875.1 Solanum pennellii
TATATATATATATATATATATATATATATATATGTGGGTAAATCACATAAATGTTATATTATAGAAATATTTATCATCTATGACAACATAATTTTTCTAACTAAGCATAACATATTTTTGGAATTAAGAAAATTGTAGGCAGTTCGCCTTTTTTTCCAGCTCTTTTCTGGTTTTTCCTCTTCCTCCTCTTCTTTTTTTTTTTTAATTCTTTTGCTTCTTCGTCTCTTTCTCTAACAATATTTATCATCCTCCTTATTCTTTTTTTCTCTTTTATTTTTCTTCTTCTTTTTTTGAAATTTTCATTTAAATAACTATCTTCAAATCAATTTTTATCCATATTCCACTATTTTCACTCAAAAACACGAAGAAATAGAGGAACATAATGTCCAAAAAATTGTACAAAATCATGTCTTACGTAAAAAATTCAAGTCTCTAAAATTATTGCAAGAGTTCACCATTGATGGTCATTATAAAGCTTAAATTTGAATTCATTATTTGAATTTTACTAATTTGTGATTAGTTTGGGTAGCCACCAACTACAAATCTCAAAGATACGAGAAGAACCAAGCAACAATTCTGTTGTACGCACACATCAACTAACTCTAGTTGACACTCTTAGGCAACTCTAACCAAGAGTACATCAAAACAATGATGCAAAAAGTCTTGATTAAAGCATAGATAATCCGGCTAACTAACTCTAGTTAATCCGACTCAACCTAAAGACTTAGAAAAGCAACCGATCTACTATCTTTTATAACTTAGGAGTAGATTTACAATATAAAGAACTTAAGACACAAATTTTAAAATACAAAAAAGACGCTTCAGCACGCTATCAGGTTCTTTGTTGAGTATCAGCAGTGTTCTTTCTTGAAGATGACTTTTCTTTGTAAGCTTATGAATTTTTAGAATGCAAAACTTTGTCAGTCAAAACTTGAGTTGTGTTTTTGGATAAGAGCCTAATATAAAATGGACACAAGCCCTTGGAGAAACGTCATTGACGAAAAAGACGTGCACCAACCACATCAGATTTGACAACTTTTAGACATTTGTCTTTTTCATGTACGTAGTCGTTCCTCGACCAGGTCTATTGTTAGCATCCGAAGTTTGTAAAATCATCAGAACTTCATATCAGCTTCAATATAATATTTTTCCCTTTTTGATGATGACAAACCTATTCAACTCCCCCCCCCCTTTCACCAATTTTCATATCAGTATGACTCTTCAAGTAACTGGCATGGCTCCCCTTATTTGATCATTCCTTAAATTTGTTTAATCATTAAAACTCCAAATTATCTCCAAATAACATTTTCCCCCTTTTTAATGATGAAAAAATTATTCAACTCCCCACCCCCTCCCCCTTCACCAATTCCCAGCATGACTCGGGGCCTCTTCAAGTAATTCATAGCTAATTGTTTGCAGTTTTACAAAATTTACAAGATTTTGATGCGTCTAGATACGTTGCGATACATGAGGTAAAAATTAGGTGTAATTTATTCTAGATATATACACTATATTCAAATGGAAAAAAAAAAGAGACACATCTTTCTTTTCAACAAGAGGAGTCACAACTGATTAGAGTGTTACGATGTTTCATTTTTTTGTTACAACC
Organism: Solanum pennellii; assembly: GCF_001406875.1. NCBI lineage: Eukaryota > Viridiplantae > Streptophyta > Magnoliopsida > Solanales > Solanaceae > Solanum > Solanum pennellii. The sequence continues at coordinate 21,262,125 of NC_028643.1, forward strand.
CGAATTTCCGAAAGAATGAAATTCAAAAAGTTATTTGGATGTATCTTGGATACAAAACAAATCTCGTTCGCCTCCCTCCCATATCACTGGCCACTCTCCTATGTATCAGGTATCCAAATACATGTGAATCACATCAGGTACATACATATACATTTGTCTAGCGTTTTTATCTGGAGTATTCACATCTATCTACGATACATTACAAATCTCGCTCGCCTCCCTCCCCTTCTAGTTCGTCTCTCTCCCTATTTTAGTGTATCTGGTAATAGAGTTACATGCATCTAGGCATATCTTTCTCAACTCTTCATTAGTGGTAAGATACGTAATATTTTGAAATTATAGATAATAATACTCCCTCCGCCCACCGAATTTAAGAAAGAGATGAAGACTTTTGAAACTTGTGGTCCAAAATGAATGATAGAGATTTGTGTGGTTATAAATCATTTGATTAAGGGTAAAATATACATTTATATAATTAAAGTGTTAATATATAAATGTGTCATTTTCTTTTGTACGGACTAAAAAAGAAAGGAAGTCACATAAATTGAGATAGATGGAGTAGTCAAAATATGAAGAAGGTTTTGTGTTATGTAAATCTAGAATCGTGGTCAAATAGATTAGTTTTTTCAATCTTTTTAACATTTTCTGTTCCACAATGCTCTTCATCGTAGGGGCACACTTGTGCTATCAACATATTTGGATTAATTCGCGTTCACATCAATGATAGTTTTATGGTGGTACATAGATTTCTGCCGGAGAGCAGTCCACAATGCATAAACTTGTATATGTAACTTCAAATTATGAATTGAATTTACAAGCACTCTCAAAGATGTCAATATAAATAGATAAATAATTTCAGAGGGTAAGTGCCTCCAATAGAATCAAGGTACAATGAGCTATGAAGTACGATATCTGTTGTGGCGATGAGCCTTCAGTTGCATAAACGACAACTTTCTTGCAATTGCCTGCCAAATCATATCAACTGCATCATTAGGTTGGGATGGATATTGGTACTCAAAATGTTTTGTGAACTCCTTCAACCTTTTCCACATTTTGATCCACTGATCCTCCTTGATTCCTCTAAGGAAATTAAGAAGATATCCCTTCCTTACAGCGTATGAAGAACGAATAAAGATGCAAAACTTAGAATAATCGAGAACATCTTCAAATGGTAGCTCAATATCATCACTAATAATTACAGGAATACAATGACTAGAAATAGCATCAAATAAGCGATTGGATGAAGGGGTGTCTCCAACAATATTCAGGCAGAATTTGGAAGAGGCCATTCCACGTCCAGCCTCCCTAACACCATTTGATTTGACGCTTCCAAAAGTGAAGTGTACATCTTTTTCGTTCTTGAGAAGGTTGTATAATACTTGACGGATCGTTCCACCCTGGTATTATATAAGCAAAGAAAAACTATTATTATCTACTTCAGTTCCATAACATGACTACCAAACTCCTTTTTTTTTTCAAGCATAAAAATGATAGAAACAAGGAATTAAAAACAGAATTGCAACTTACACTTTTCCTATAAATTGCCCCCTGGAAATACACTAATATATGACGTTGCTCAAAAGAGGGCGAGTTGTTAGCATCTAATGTCCTGACGATATGTTTGTAAGGCGCAATCACATCCTTTTCAATATTTGCTATTTTTGTTCGGTACCTTCCAAAATCTGCAAGCACAAACATTGCAGAGCTCAACTTCTTTCTTGCAACCAACATGCTATTAGGATGGTGAGCAACAATCACATGATCTACGCCACCATTTATCTTCCACTCATGTCTACTTCTTAAAAACTCTACCACTTTATCCTGTAGTATTCTATTTAAACTGACCTTTCCCTTCCTAGGAGGCCTAGAATGCCTATTGTAACTCAAAGACGAAAAGAATGGGACAAAAACTACATCGGCCTCACTTGAATTCTTCACTCTAATAGCAGTGCATGGTCTTGTAATATTAGACGATAGAAGATCAAGGGTAAGCCAATATTCAACGCTATGTTGTAAATTTAAGGCACCGGGGTATGAGGGTACGTGACCCTGCATATCAACATTAGGCCACATTTCCTTTCCGTTTCCTTTCCAACCTAATAGACCAAAGTGAAATTCAGGGGGTAAGTCATACATATACACCCTAAGAAGAGCTTGTTTAGTGTCAGATATATATCCACGTGAATTGCTAATATAACTGGATGCTTCAAATGATGTTGTATTGTGGCTTTTCGCGTTTTCTTCAGATGATGTAATGTTAAGAGGCGAAAAAGGGATTTTAGATTCTACACATGAGGTTGAGTAAAGAGAAGAATTATTAGTATTCACAACGAATGAATTGTCAGCAAATTGGACAAGGGACAATGAAGAAACAATCAAGACCAAAATCGAAATGGCTATTAGGCAAAATAGAAATCTTGATGCTAGCATACTCTTTTCAATAAAAAAAGACATCTTCTAATCTAAACAGATCCATGGATGTTAAAGAAAGTAATCAGAAATTGTAAACACAACTACTTTCATATGGTTGTTTGACCGATTCTTGAGACAGGTAAAAACAACATTACATATTCCTTAACCTTTCTTTAAATAACTATTATTAATTAATACTTTCTTAATTGTCATAATTTCCTTTTTTTAAGTCATACAGTAAGAATTTTGACTAATATTTCATTATTTATTTTTTCTATTATAAAAAATTGCAATTTTGAATATCTGAATTTTCTTGTCTAAAACATTGAATAAATGTAATATAATTTGACAATGAAAAATTAATCAATTTTGACTTTTGAAAAATGCAATACAACAATTAAAACTAGACCAAGGAAGTACTCTAAACATAATTTGATACTCTATCCAATTGAGTTAATATCCATATTAATCCTCTAAAAATTGCAATTTCTTCCTAAACTTGTGGAGCAGACTAAAAAAAATGTTGCTATTACTTATTAAGACAGTAAAATTTGTAGAAGTGTCCATGCTCTGACTATTGGGGGGAAAACATAGAGAGATAATTATAATATCTTGACTTTTAAGTCTTTATCATCTTAAATTGTGCCAACAAATAAAGAAATAATACTAAGACAACATTGTAAGAACATAGAATAAGTTGAACCCCAATTAAATTGATTCATCATAAAATTTAATAATTTACCTAATGTTGTCATCATCATACAGTTTTTGAATGTATTCAATATTCAAGATCTAAAATTTAAACTTTCAAACACTTGTATTTTATTTATAAAATAGAATTATTTTTTTTTAAAAAAAGTGTTTAACCTTTCGAAATATGCACAGTACAAAAAAAACATAATCAATAACAAAAATATCTTCTAGAAATACATTAAAAATCTTGCATTTAACACAATAACTTAGAGTATTTTATAATGCATTTGTTTATTAAAATCATCACTATCTCATTTCTCATGGATCAACTCCACTCATGTGTCATAGACTTAGAGCAAGCGGTGGGACATGACTCATAGCTACCTATATTCTAAGTCAAACCCTCAGCATCATAACTAAATTTATTTATAATAAAAAAATCCACTTAAAGCATAAAGATATTAAACATTTTATTTTTCAAAATGTTTCAATGCATTCTTTCAGTATCTCTTTGTCCATCTCATCAACTTAACTTTAAGAGACGTGACTCGACAATTTAGTGGTGGTAAATAGACGGAATAAATTAAATTTGGGTGGGTTAAAAATTGATCAATATAAAATGAATAATAATTAAATTCATAAATATTTCATATGGGTAGAAATGGATTAATAATAAATGGATTGGGTAAACTACAAATTTACTCATATTTTCATGTGTAAAGAGTACTTCATTTTAAACTAATGAAACTATCCGTGCTTCGCGGTTACAGCAGAAATTACTATTTATAAAAAAAATATTATAACGAAGTAGTATGAAATATTTATATTCAAGTCAACGACATAAAAGACAATGTAAATCTTTGCCTTCATCTTGAACATGATATCTCTTTTCAAGTGTTTTTTCAATATGCTAAATAGATATTATAGTAACAATGACCAAACTAAGTCATTATTTAATCCAATTTATCAAAATAATATATTTTTATTTTTTTTACAAATCTAGTATAAACGTACTTCATGGTAACGTTTTAGGATATTTTTATTCTAAAATTTTAATGGACAAAAAGCTGACGGGGTTGACGACGTTAATGAATAAACGTGACTGTGGATAACGTTATAGGTATAAAACGTTACTCACAAGTACGTTTATGGAGAATCCAATCACATGCCCCTGCCTCCAATCCTGCAAAAGGTGAAATCAAATCATGTACTGTAAAACGTTACTTTGAGTAACGTTTTACACCTTAAATGTTCTTATGAGTAACGTTTCTTAAGAATCCAATCACAGGTCTTCAAATCCTGCAAATTTAGAATCTAATTCTGCGTATGTAGCTATAAAACGTTACTCATAGTAACGTTTTACCTTAAAAGCGTGACTATTGGTTACAACACTCTGTTGAAGTCATATTCTTCCATTTTTCAAACTGACCAAAGTGACTATAGATAAATGTTGTAATATTTTGCATGTCCAACATAATTCAGCAAAACTTTAACTTGTGTAGCCCATGTTAAAATAATCACAAAACTTCATCAGGTATGAATTAAAAAAGTCAAGTTTATCATATTTTGTTAAATTCTAACTATAACTTTAAAATTGTTTTTCTAATTTATTAATATTATTTAAAAAAATTATCTTATTTTTATGTGTAGGATAAAGATGACGAGCTTTGAATATAATGTGATGGTTGCTTTGTATTGGGGTGGCGAAATAATTACGGATATGAACGGATTTAGGTATACTGAATGTGGTAGAACGATTATTAACATGTCTACCTCAACTAACTATGTTGAATTGGTTGAATTGTTGCATGAGAAAATGGGAACAAATAGTGAAAATATTCATATGGATATTTCTGGAAAATATCCATGTTCAATTCAAGGTAATAATACAAGGTTCATTGAGTTTAAAATTGAGAATGACCAATTTCTGTTACAATTTCTTTTCATACCTCAAAAATTTGCAGATAAGATTGATATAAATGTTTTGGAAATGTATGTAAAGACCAAATCAACATATCAAAATGTTGTATTTCAAGTTAGTGGTCATCATGGTTATCACATGAATTTATTAACTCAAAATTATGGCTTACCACGGCCAATCAACCTAATTTTGTAGAATCGGTTGTTCAACCACCATTCCAACAATTGTTGATGCATGATCATCAATCGTTTGGTGAAGGCTCAAGTAGTCAAATGCATATTTATAATAGTTACAGGGAATATGATGCCAGGTAAACAACAAATCTATTTTTACTGAATTTCAGTGTCACAAGTTAATAAGATATTTTTTATTGTCAGCATACACAAATTTTCTCTTATTGATAGAAGAAATAACCTTCTAGAGTATAAATTACTGCTTTTAAAACAAACTTCTATATTTATATTTTTGCTAAAATTTGACTAATATTTTACAGAGACAATGATATCAACATTGATCTATATAATGATGTAAATGCTGAAATTAGTGATGAAAGTTCGGAGGAAGATGAACCTCCAAAAGATGGTGATGAAAGTGAACCTGATGAAAATATCGATGATATTAGAGACTTTTCTCAAAATGGTGTAAATCTTCACAATCATGATCAGGTTGTGTCTCATGAACATACCCTATTTCAGGACATTAGAGAATGAGGAAGACATTTTCATGTCTACATGTGAATCTGAGATAGAATATTGTTCAGTTTGGTCTGAGGAAGCAAAAAAAGATTTGAAAAAAGATTGTTTTTTAGTAGTAAAGAAAAGTTGAAACGGGCTATAACGATTTGGAGTTTGCACAAAAATAAGGAGTTCAAGGTGGTAACATCTACCAAAATTCTATGGGTTGTGAGATGTAAGTTTTCTAATTTATTGGGTTGCTTGTGGTTTCTTCGAGGACAAAAAGTTGGAGATAGCCTTTGGAAGATTGGAAAATATATTGAAAATCATATATGTGAGACTGAAGGGCTTTCTAGCGGCCACGCCAATCTAAATACCAATTTGATTTCATCACTATTTTAAATCAAATTAGAAAAAATCCTAAGTACTTGGTGGTAGATGTCATTTCAAAGATTCACGAAATATTTGGTCATCAAGTGACATACAGAAAAGCGTGGCTTGAACGTCAACGTGCATTTGAATTGGTGTATGGTGACTTTGAGAAATCATTTAGTGACTTACCTAAATTTTTTTGCAGTTTTTCAACACTTTAACCGTGAAACAATTATGGAATGGAAACACCAAGAGTCTATGAGTTCATCGGAGGTAAAAACTTTTAAACTTGTATTTTTGGGCTTTCAAGCCATGCATTGATGGATTCCAAACATTTTGCCCAGTTATTTCAGTAGATGAAACACATATTTATGGAAAATATGAGAATAAATTATTAATTGTTGTTGAAATTGATGGAAATGATAACATTCTCCCTTTAGCGTTTGCTATTGTAGACAAAGAGTCAAAAGAGGCATGAAAATGGTTTTTTAGAAATTTGAGTGCACATGTCATAAAAAGTAAACAAGATGTATGTGTTATATCTGATAGGGCAAAAGGAATCTTGACTAGTTTGCAGGAGTTGCAGCGATTTCAAGAGCCTCGAGCCTTCCATCGATTTTGCATAAGACATCTGAAGAGCAACTTTCAATCTAAATTTCCAAAAAAGTACCTCAGCAGATTGATGTGGAGGGCTGCTTCAGCCCATCAAGTGAGGAAGTTTGAGTCCTTGATGTGGCAAATTAAAGAAGAAAATCTCGAAGCACATGAATACCTCATGGAAATTCCCTTGGACAAATGGACTGTTAGTCATGATGATGGAAAACAATGGGGAGTGTTGACAACAAATCTTTCAGAGTCGTTCAATGGAGTGTTGGAAAAAGCACGAGGTTTGCCTGTCACTGTTATGGTTACACTTTCATTGGAGAAAACTATTGAACGGTATGCACGTAGGTTTCAAAAAGCACACCAACTTGCAGAACAAAATAAATTATGGACTGAGAGGTTCAAAATAAAGTGGGAGAAGAATTATGAAAGTTCAAAAAGGCACTTTGTTTTTTATTGAAATATACCCACAGGGGTATATGAGGTTAGATCTATACAGGTTGATGGTACCGATGGTAACCCTCATTGTGTTTCACTGAATAAAAGTGATTATGGAAAGTGGGTTAATTTGCAATTTCCATGTTCACATGTCATGAAGGTAACTGATAGAATGGGAGGGCTAGATAGAAATTTTGTTAGCGAGCATTTCATAATAGAGAATTATGTTGCAACATATTCTGGGTCATTCTCACCAGTTGGTCATGAGGCATATTGGACATTACCAAGTTTTGCTATGAGAAGTAATAAATTCTATCGTCGTCCTAATTGGCCAAGGACAACTAGAATACATAATAAAATGGATGTAAATAATCATTATGTACCTCATCTCTTCTATAATAGGCTTGTACATTAATCCTACCAGCCTCGTGCACATATGTCAAACACTTTTCTCCTTCATTCCGGACCATTGCACGAAATATGTATAAATCCTTCATTGATGGCTGATCACCAAGTGCTTTTGCTCTATCAACCATGGAATGAATATGACGCACCTACGCAACAATCATTTTTTTCTTACAAACATTTTCCATTCTTTTTTCTAACAAATGTTCAAACAAAAATCAGTCTGAAACACTTATAATATTTTTTAAGAAAAAACATAGATAACAATTTTCCAAGTCACAGTTTTCGAGAAGAAGTAATATTATCCTCAAAAGATAAATAACAAACACACCAAATCTAATACATACCATTGTTTCATATGCCGTTGAATTTGGAACATAACCTTATTATTGTTGAGGGCGCTGAGTAGGATTACCGATAACAAGACGAGTAATGCATCTAAATCAAATAAGGTAAGGGTCGTCATATCGAAGTGGTTCACAATTGACCGGAGCATCACAAATATATTTAAGTCGTTGGTTCCAAAGAGGCAACCATTGAGCATGCTCCAACTTCCAATTTGTATTTGGTCTACCCCTACGATCATGGTGAAAATGTGTGGCATCAAATAGAAATGGAGTCGGTATTGTTTGTTTTAATCCAAATTGCCTCATAACTCGATCAAGAAAGTGAACCTCGACGATATCCTAACAAAAAATTGGTGCTCTTACACACCATATGTCTCGTCCAATTTGACAATAATCAGGAAGACTCTCAATCAAGTCATCCAAATAAGGTTCCCAAATAAACTACATAAAGAAAAATAAATGAGTTTCAACTACAATATATACATAATTTTTTTAAAAGAAAAATGGTATACCATCATACCTGATCCTCTGTCATGGAATCAAGTGCATCCCTAAAAACTTCCAACACATGTTTAGTGGTTTCAGTCCAACTAAAATGTGCAAACCATCGTGTAGCACATGGACCCCTAGGTAAACAAGCAAGAAAATTATTTTTGATGTCCCTTTGTGCTATTACCTGAGGTCTGAGGACAGTAACTCTCTCCCATGCCCAAATCTCAACATTATATATAAATATATAATTATGAGATTATAAACTAGAAGAAATATTTATAAAGGAATTGATGTAGTTATTAAGTATACCTGAAGTAGTGGTAGAAATTCAGCTACCTCGTTTTGGTTACTCTATGAGGCCTTACAAAAAAAGCGAGTACAAGCACACTAAGGTCGCACTACCCCAACTATAAGAGCTAACTACATTGATATCCTCGAGCATAGGAAGATACATAAGTTTTAAATAGTTGTCAGATGTATATGCCATCATCATACCAGCAATCGTCCAAAACATGTAACATCTAGCAATTTGATCGATCATATTAAATAGTTGTCAGATGTATCTGCCATCACCATACCAGCAATCATCCAAAACATGTAACATCTAGCCATTTGATCGATCATATCTTGTGTTGCCAAGTCAGGTAACTGTAGTTGCTCGAGCATATGCGCACTAAGTGCAGTTACCTTGAGGCTGCTACGCTTAAAGTCTTGAGGACGTGGAATAAAACCTAACAATCTTTCACAAATATTTTGTCAGTCCCCTATGGTCCTTATCGACTCATCACCAAGTATCGGATCACCGTTCACAGGTAAGCCATACAACACCTCTACATCTTGCAAGGTGATTGTCGCCTCACCCATCCTAAAGTGAAATGTATGAGTCTCAGGACGCCATCTCTCTACTAGTGAAGTGATCAAGCTACGATCAATAGAAGGTCGATTTGATCTATAAACACCATATAATCCTGATAATTCAATCATTTCTAAGATTCGTGGATAAGTGACATATTTCTTTACGAGGTCCCAAAATTTTCCATCACACCTCCTCGTATTTAAAATCATGTTAACACTTCCATCCCATATATCTCGTGACCTATGGGTAAGTTGTTGAGTTAATACCGATGGTTCAAGTGGACCGGGATTCAATTGGTATGCACTATAACCAGTCATATACGTATCTATTAAACTGAAAAATTCATATGAAAGTAAATTAAATATTAATGTTAGTCCCAAAAATCAAAATAATGTACTGTCACTTAATGTTTCATCAGAAATTTGGAAAATGAATTCAATTTTAGTAGAGGCGCATTGCACGTCAATCTGTTATAGTCTTCCCTTCCATTTTCATGCGAACATTTTTTCATTGTTTCTCTTTGCATCAACAAGATGCATGAATTCAAAAAAAAAAAAAACAGAACATACATATTAGAATTTCTTGAGTGATTATTCTATATAACCAAAACGATATAAATACGAGAAGATCAAAATTCTAAAATTCAAGCATTTCATCTACTAATTTGTAAGGATTAAAAAAAAACCTCAAGTCTCTAACACATAAAAATTAACTTGAATCCAAGCTTTCAAGAAGATACATAGTCGTAATTTATCCTGAAATTTGATATAACAAGAAATCCCCAAAATTGATTTGGAAATACTACAATTACCGTTTATCCAGCATATGAGGTTTTCACCCATTCATTGTCTTTCTGTTCTTTCACGCCTCCACTTTGACCACAAACTATCGTCGGGAATGGAGTTATGGGTTTCAGTCGCCGTTGCCAAATTTTTGTTTACAATGAAATGGGTTATGGGTTTCAATCGCCGCTGCCAAGTTTTTGTTTACACTAAAATGGGTGAAAGGATTTAGAAGACAGCCAAAGATAATGGAAAACTAAAGTTAAAGAAAATAAAAAACGACGTCATCTGGTGAAAGGGGTGGGCCGTGTCACATTTAATCTAAAATCGTTACTGCCAGTAACGTATATTAACTAAACGGCGTTAATATTTTTTAAAATTAAATAAAGCCTAAAACGTTACCATAAAGTACGTTTATACTATTTTTATAAAAAAAAAGTAAAAACATATTAGTTAGGTGAATTGATTTTTAAAATAGCTCATTTTGGTCAAAAATTTAGATATTATATGCAAATGGTAGACCAAACAATTTAGAGTGCATAAATGGCTATGTAAATGAAATAAGAGGTCATATTTGAAATAACAATGTATAAAGTTGAAAACAATATATCCATAAAGTACGTTTATACTATTTTTATAAAAAAAAAGTAAAAACATATCAGTTAGGTGAATTGATTTTTAAAATAGCTCATTTTGGTCAAAAATTCAGATATTATATGCAAATGGTAGACCAAACAATTTAGAGTGCATAAATGGCTAAGTAAATGAAATAAGAGGTCATATTTGAAATAACAATTTATGTATTAAGTTGAAAACAATATATTTTGTTTAAGTTTCATCTATAATTTGAGTACTTGATCATTTATGAAAGGGAACTTTCGTATATAGTCACTCAATAATAACTTAATTACATTTTATAGTTATAGTTTGCTAATTACAATTCATAGCTACATGTTATAAGGAGAAAAGTGACGAGCGAGATAGGCGAGCGAGAAAAGCCGGAGAATGGAGAGAGGCTAATTGTACTTGTATATATGTCATATAATTGTGTGTGTGTGTGTGTGTGTATATATATATATATATATATATATAATTTGTATTTCTATATGTATAAAAGAGGACAAAGGACATACTTAAAACTAAAATTAAGTCGCGAGCCATAATTCATTCAAACTATAGCTATATTAGCTAATTAATTAGTATATGTTTGCTTTTCTGCTTAATTTTTAGCTAATTAATTAGTATATGTTGCTTTTCTGCTTAATTTTTCCTTTATGAAAATTACTTTTGCTATTTTAAAAAGTTTTTGAACCTGTACGTTCAGTCTTTATTATCACATTTCTTTACTACATCAAAGAATTTTTTTTAAAATAATAAAAATAAAACAAACATGAGTTATCAATAATATTTAAGAGCAGAAGTTATAATGAAGATAAGAGACATGAGTTATTATAACTTTAACATATAATTTTTTAGGACATTAAATACATTAATCGTTATGCATTTATTTTATTTGTAAGAATAAATATATTTACCAAGAAATATAAGGGGTAAAATCATAAAAATATGAAAAAAGATAAATAACTTGATTGCATAAGATACATGCATAATACATAAATATGATCCTTAACTTGGCTTCAGTTGACAACTATGACCTCCAACATTAACTGTGCACAAGTAGACACTTAAATATATATGTATAAAATTGAATAAGTATACACATAAGTGTATAGTTGTGTCTGCTTGTGCACACCCAAAGTTAAAGGTTATAGTTGTCCGCTGACACCAATTCAAGGGTCATGTTTATGTATTATGCCTAAGATACGTGTTACCATCTCAAAGACCATAATTAAATAATATATAAACATAGATATTCATAATTATGTACCTAATACATATAAAAATAACCTATATTACTATATTCACAAAGTAATAAAAATGAGGGAAAAAAACATCTAAATACTGTAACGACCTGTTTAGTCGTTTTGAGCAGCAGATTTTATTTCTGGAAAAACTGGCTGAGTCGACGGATCCCACGACGGACTGTTATGGGCACGACGGACCGTCGTGGGGGTCTCGTTCCAAAACACTTAGAATTCTGAAATTTGGGTACTGAAATCGACTCTCTGAACTTCGTAACGGAATGGCAGGACGGACCGTCGTGGGCACGACGGACCGTCACAGACTCTTCAAGGAAATTGAGTCTCTGAACTTTGTGACGGAAGCAGCAGGACGGACCGTCGCAGGCACGACGGGCCGTCACAGGCTGCGTAATCCCAGGCTGGGTCGGATTTCTGTTAAGTAATTTAAGGGGCGTTTTGGACTATTCCTGCTTTAATTATAAAGTTAGAGGGTTAATGTTAATAAGTCTAATTACTTGGGGGTTAAAAGAGGTAACCTTGAGTTAATTAGTGGGATATTATTGCAACCTTTATACTTAATTATATGCTAATTAGGGTAAAAGAAAGAGGGTTTGAATAAGAAAAAGAAAAAGAACAGAAAGAGAGGGAGAACGAGTAGAGAGAGAGAGAAACGAAGAGGACAACAAGAATTTGGGGAATTTGCTTGCTTGATCACGAATCTTCGGTGGAGGTAGGTTATGGTTTATGCTATTCGTAGTAAACTCTTAATAGCGAATGATATGTATTGGGTAGTATTGTAAACCCTTCTATATGCTTAATTGTATGCTTGTATGAATGTGATTATATAATTGTGATAAAATAAGCATGATGAAGCTATTGAATCCTAAATCTTGAAAAACCCTAATCTACTTTGTTAATGAGATTGATGATGCCTTGGTATAAAAGAAGGCTTGATGAACTAAAGTGAAGAGATTGGGGGAGCGGGTGTCACGAACCGACACGTAGAATTAGGGGAGCGGGTGTCACGAACCGACACGTAGAATTAGGGGATCGGGTGTCACGAACCGACACGTAGAATTAGGGGATCGGGTGTCACGAACCGACACGTAGAATTAGGGGATCGGGTGTCACGAACCGACACGTAGAATTAGGGGATCGGGTGTCACGAACCGACACGTAGAATTAGGGGATCGGGTGTCACGAACCGACACGTAGAATTAGGGGATCGGGTGTCACGAACCGACACGTAGAATTAGGGGATCGGGTGTCACGAACCGACACGTAGAATTAGGGGATCGGGTGTCACGAACCGACACGTAGAATTAGGGGATCGGGTGTCACGAACCGACACGTAGAATTAGGGGATCGGGTGTCACGAACCGACACGTAGAATTAGGGGATCGGGTGTCACGAACCGACACGTAGAATTAGGGGATCGGGTGTCACGAACCGACACGTAGAATTAGGGGATCGGGTGTCACGAACCGACACGTAGAATTAGGGGATCGGGTGTCACGAACCGACACGTAGAATTAGGGGATCGGGTGTCACGAACCGACACGTAGAATTAGGGGATCGGGTGTCACGAACCGACACGTAGAATTAGGGGATCGGGTGTCACGAACCGACACGTAGAATTAGGGGATCGGGTGTCACGAACCGACACGTAGAATTAGGGGATCGGGTGTCACGAACCGACACGTAGAATTAGGGGATCGGGTGTCACGAACCGACACGTAGAATTAGGGGATCGGGTGTCACGAACCGACACGTAGAATTAGGGGATCGGGTGTCACGAACCGACACGTAGAATTAGGGGATCGGGTGTCACGAACCGACACGTAGAATTAGGGGATCGGGTGTCACGAACCGACACGTAGAATTAGGGGATCGGGTGTCACGAACCGACACGTAGAATTAGGGGATCGGGTGTCACGAACCGACACGTAGAATTAGGGGATCGGGTGTCACGAACCGACACGTAGAATTAGGGGATCGGGTGTCACGAACCGACACGTAGAATTAGGGGATCGGGTGTCACGAACCGACACGTAGAATTAGGGGATCGGAGTGTCACGTTCCGACACCAGGATAGTAGATGGATCGGAGTGTCACGTTCCGACACCAGGATTAGTAAAGAGAATGAATCTTGAAATATGTTAATATACTCAATCTAAAGAACTTGTTTCCCAAAAAGAGTATGATGTGGAGGCTTGAGTCCTCATAGATGTGTTTGGTGATGTTATAAATGATTCTTATACTTGTTGCTATCACCTGTTAAGAATATTAGTTGATTTTATGTTATTATCTGAAATATATTGCTTTCTATTTTGAGTTGGCCGATGATACCTACTCAGTACTCGTGTTTTGTACTGACCCCTACTTGTAATTGTTTTTCTTTGTTATTTGTGGAGTGCAGCAAACGTGCCATCGTCTTCAACTCAACCGCAACTCTAGCCAGTCTTCATCAAGCCAGATTTCAGGGTGAGCTATTGCTTCTAGCTTGGACTGGATCTTCCTCTTCATGTCTTGATGCCTTGAGATTCCGGCATGGACTAGCTTTTTACTTATTTTAGTTTCTTAGATACTCTTAGATTAGTAATTTGAGGATAGATGTTCTTGTGGTGATGACTTCCAGGTTTTGGGAATAAATAGTATTGAGTTTTTATAAGTTATTTAATCGATTTTCATTAATGAGTTTTAAGTCTTCCGCATTATATTTTGTTATTTATGGTTGAAATGTTGGGGTTTAGATTGGTTGGTTCGCTCACATAGTAGGATAAGTGTGGGTGCCAGTCGCGGCCCGTTTTGGGTCGTGACAAACTTGGTATCAGAGCATTAGGTTCGTTGGTCTCATCACACAAGAACGAGTCTAGTAGAGTCTTAAGGAACGGTAGGGGGACGCCTTTACTTTTCTTTGAGAGGCTATAGGACTTTAGGAAAATTCCATTCTTTCTTTCTTTCGTGCTATTACTTGGATCCAATTGGTATCTAGGTGATACAAATTGGTATCTGACCATCTTCACTCTATTTCGCAGATGGTTAGAACTAGAGCAACGACTACGTCAACACCAGCACCGGCGGGACAGGGTGCGTCTGAGCCAGCCACTGGGGCTGTAGCTCGAGGAAGAGCAGCGGCAAGAGGCCGTGGTAGAGGTCGTGGGAGGACGTCCTCTAGGGGAAGAGGACAAGCACCTGCCCCATCTAGTACTAGGGCGGTGACTCCTCCACCGACTGAGGAAGTAGTAAGAGAGGGTGAGGAAGGGGAAACTGAGCAAGTGCAGAATGAGGAACTACCACCCCAACCTACCCCAGAGATGATTAATCAGGTTCTTGCTTATCTTAGTGGGTTATCTGATCAAGGTCAAACACCTCCAGTGTTTTCTACACCAGCACCTCAGGTTCCGGAAGTACAACAGGCAACTGCTGCGGCTCCCCGCATGGATGTTTCATTGGAAATAGGCACGTTTCCTCGTTTGACTACAGGGCCTATAATGACAAGCGATCAGCATGAACTTTTCAGTAAGTTCTTGAAATTGAAACCTCCAGTCTTCAAGGGTGCTGAATCTGAGGATGCTTACGATTTTCTGGTTGACTGTCATGAGCTACTACACAAAATGGGTATAGTAGAACGGTTTGGTGTTGAGTTCGTGACTTATCAGTTTCAAGGGAACGCCAAAATGTGGTGGCGGTCACATGTTGAGTGTCAACCAACAGAGGCACCACCTATGACTTGGGCCTCATTCTCTAGCTTGTTTATGGAGAAGTATATCCCCCGGACTTTGAGGGATAGGAAAAGGGATGAGTTCTTGAGCCTAGAGCAGGGTAGGATGTCGGTCAATGCATATGAGGCTAAGTTTCGTGCACTATCTAGGTATGCCACTCAGCTTTGCTTCAGTTCACAAGAGCGGATTCGCCGTTTTGTGAAAGGGTTGAGGTCAGATTTGCGGATTTCAGCCTTACAGGTAGCGGCTACAGCGAAATCCTTCCAAGAAGTGGTAGATTTCGTGATAGAGGTGGAAGGAGTGAAGCCAGACGAATTCACTACGGCATCGACATCAAAGAGGTTTCGAAAGGGAGGTGAGTTTAATGGTTCTTACTCTAGAGGACAGGGTTCCGGAGGTTACTCAGTTCGACCCGTTCAGTCTTCACTACAGACTGTAGTTGGGGGTCCACCTCAGACCGGTCAACATTTCTCTGAGAGACCTATGCTTGAATCCAGAGAGTGTTATGGATGTGGGGAGACTAGACATATTAGGAGGAATTGTCCAAAACAGAGTTATAGACCCCCAATAGCTAGAGGCAGAGGTGGTCATGGTAGAGGCCGTTATTCTGGAGGACGTGGTGGCCGAGGTAATGGTGGTCACCAAAACGGCCGGGGTGATGGGCAAACTGGAGCCACTACAACACAACATGGTAGGGGCAACGGACAAACAAACGAAAGGGCCCATTGTTATGCTTTCCCTGGGAGATCGGAGGCGGAGACATCTGATGCTGTCATCACAGGTAATCTTCTGGTTTGTGATTGCATGGCTTCTGTATTGTTTGATCCGGGATCCACATTTTCTTATGTATCTTCCTCATTTGCTAATGGTCTTAATTTACGTTGTGAATTACTTGACATGCCTATTCGTGTTTCTACTCCGGTGGGTGAGTCTGTGGTAGTTGAAAAGGTATATAGGTCTTGTTTGGTGAACTTTGTGGGGAGCAACACTTATGTAGATTTGGTTATCTTAGAAATGGTTGATTTTGATGTAATTCTGGGTATGACTTGGCTTTCTCCGCAATTTGCGATCTTGGATTGTAATGCTAAAACAGTGACGTTAGCCAAGCCTGGGACAGATCCGTTAGTGTGGGAGGGTGACTACACTTCCAATCCGGTGCGTATCATCTCCTTTCTTCGTGCTAAGAAAATGGTTAGTAAAGGGTGTTTAGCTCTCTTGGCACATCTCAAGGATGATACTACCCAAGTACTTTCGATTGAGTCGGTTTCGGTGGTCCGTGAGTTTCTGGATGTGTTCCCTGCAGATCTTCCTGGTATGCCACCAGATAGGGATATTGACTTCTGTATTGATCTTGAACCGGGTACTCGCCCCATTTCTATACCCCCTTATAGAATGGCTCCTGCGGAGTTAAGAGAGTTAAAAGCCCAACTTCAAGAGTTGTTGAGCAAAGGCTTCATTAGACCAAGTGCATCTCCTTGGGGTGCTCCGGTTTTGTTTGTGAAGAAGAAGGATGGGAGTTTTCGGATGTGCATAGACTACCGGCAGTTGAACAAGGTAACCATAAAGAACAGGTATCCTCTTCCTCGCATTGATGACTTGTTCGATCAGTTACAAGGTGCTTGTGTCTTCTCTAAGATTGACTTGAGATCCGGTTATCATCAACTGAAAATACGGGCAACGGATGTGCCAAAGACTGCTTTTAGAACCAGGTATGGGCATTACGAATTTGTAGTGATGTCTTTTGGTCTTACGAATGCCCCTGCTGCGTTCATGAGCTTGATGAACGGGATTTTTAAGCCATATTTGGATCTCTTTGTGATCGTATTTATTGATGATATACTAATATACTCTAAAAGTAAGGAGGAACATGAGGAGCATTTGAGAATGGTATTGGAAATGTTGAGGGAGAAAAAGCTTTATGCCAAGTTCTCTAAGTGTGAGTTTTGGCTAGATGCAGTGTCCTTCTTGGGGCATGTGGTTTCTAAGGATGGGGTGATGGTGGATCCTTCTAAGATCGAAGTAGTGAAGAATTGGGTAAGACCTACTAATGTGTCAGAAATAAGAAGCTTTGTTGGTTTAGCCAGTTACTACCGTCGATTTGTCAAGGGATTCTCTTCTATTGCTTCCCAATTGACGAACTTGACTAAGAAGAATGTTCCATTTGTATGGTCGGATGAATGTGAGGAAAGCTTTCAGAAACTCAAGACCTTGCTGACTACCGCACCTATCCTTACCTTGCCAGTAGAGGGTAAGAACTTCATTGTGTATTGTGATGCATCCTATTCTGGTTTGGGTGCAGTGCTAATGCAAGAGAAGAACGTAATTGCGTATGCTTCGAGGCAATTAAAGGTGCATGAACGTAATTATCCGACCCACGATTTGGAGTTGGCTGCGGTAGTGTTTGCATTAAAGCAATGGAGACACTATCTATATGGGGTTAAGTGTGAAGTCTATACGGATCATCGCAGCCTACAGTATGTCTTTACTCAGAAAGATTTGAACTTGAGACAGAGGAGATAGATGGAACTACTGAAGGATTACGATGTCACTATCTTGTATCACCCAGGAAAGGCTAATGTGGTGGCAGACGCCTTAAGTAGAAAAGCAGGGAGCATGGGTAGTTTAGCTCACTTACAAGCTTCTAGACGCCCATTGGCTAGAGAGGTTCAGACTCTGGCTAATGATTTTATGAGATTGGAAGTAAGTGAGAAGGGAGGATTTTTGGCCAGTGTGGAGGCAAGATCTTCTTTTCTTGACAAGATCAAGGGAAAACAGTTTGATGATGAGAAACTAAGCCGAATTCGGGATAAGGTGTTGCGAGGAGAGGCTAAAGAAGCCAAACTCGATGAGGAAGGTGTTTTGAGAATCAAGGGAAGGGTATGTGTACCCCGTGTTGATGATTTGATCAACACTATTCTGACAGAGGCTCATAGTTCAAGGTATTCTATACACCCTGGTGCAACCAAGATGTATCGTGACCTAAAGCAACACTTTTGGTGGAGTAGAATGAAGCGCGACATTGTTGATTTTGTTGCCAAATGTCCAAATTGTCAGCAAGTAAAGTATGAACACCAGAGGCCCGGAGGAACACTTCAGAGAATGCCCATTCCCGAATGGAAGTGGGAAAGGATTGCAATGGACTTTGTGGTTGGTCTTCCAAAGACATTGGGTAAGTTTGACTCTATTTGGGTAATTGTGGATAGGTTAACTAAGTCTGCTCACTTCATTCCGGTCAAGGTGACTTACAATGCAGAAAAGTTAGCCAAACTCTATATCTCAGAGATTGTTCGGTTGCATGGAGTTCCACTCTCCATCATATCAGATAGAGGTACGCAGTTTACTTCTAAGTTTTGGAGAACATTGCATGCGGAATTAGGTACTAGGTTGGACCTTAGTACTGCATTTCACCCTCAGACCGATGGACAGTCTGAGCGAACGATTCAGGTATTGGAAGATATGCTTCGTGCATGTGTGATAGAATTCGGTGGTCATTGGGATAACTTCTTACCCTTAGCGGAGTTTTCATACAATAATAGCTATCACTCAAGTATTGATATGGCTCCTTTCGAAGCATTGTATGGGAGGAGATGTAGGTCTCCCATTGGTTGGTTTGATGCATTTGAGGTTAGACCTTGGGGTACTGATCTTTTGAGGGATTCATTAGAGAAGGTGAAATCTATTCAAGAAAAGCTTTTAGCGGCTCAAAGTAGGCAAAAGGAATATGCAGATCGAAAGGTTAGGGACTTGGAGTTCATGGAGGGTGAGCAAGTCTTGCTGAAGGTTTCGCCCATGAAAGGGGTGATGCGGTTTGGTAAAAGAGGTAAGCTAAGCCCAAGGTATATTGGACCATTTGAAGTACTTAAGCGAGTAGGGGAGGTGGCTTATGAATTAGCCTTGCCTCCAGGGCTGTCAGGAGTGCATCCGGTATTTCATGTGTCTATGTTGAAAAGATACCATGGGGATGGAAACTACATCATTCGTTGGGATTCAGTTCTGCTTGATGAGAATTTGACTTATGAGGAGGAGCCTGTTGCCATTCTAGATAGAGAAATTCGCAAGTTGAGATCAAGGGAGATTGCATCCATCAAAGTTCAATGGAAGAATCGACCAGTTGAAGAGTCTACTTGGGAGAAGGAGGCTGATATGCGAGAAAGATACCCACACCTGTTTACAGATTCAGGTACTCCCTTTTGCCCTTGTTTTTCTTCTTGTGATCGTTCGAGGACGAACGATGGGTAAATTGGTATTTATTGTAACGACCTGTTTAGTCGTTTTGAGCAGCAGATTTTATTTCTGGAAAAACTGGCTGAGTCGACGGATCCCACGACGAACCGTCATGGGCACGACGGACCGTCGTGGGGGTCTCGTTCCAAAACACTTAGAATTCTGAAATTTGGGTACTGAAATCGACTCTCTGAACTTCGTAACGGAATGGCAGGACGGACCGTCGTGGGCACGACGGACCGTCACACATCTTCCACAGAAATTAACTCTCTGAACTTTGTGACGGACGTGCAGGACGGACCGTCACAGTTGTGACGGACCGTCACAGGCTGCGTGACCCTGACTGGGTCGGATTTCTGTTAAATATTTTAAGGGGCGTTTTGGACTATTCCTGCTATAATTATAAATTTAGTGGGTTAATATTAATAATTCAATTACTTGGGGGTTAAAGGAGACAACCTTAAAATAAAAAGTGGGTTATTTTATTCATCTTTTATACTTAATTATATACTAATTAGGGTAAAAGAAAGAGGGTTTTGGAATAAGAAAAATAGAAAGAACAAGAGAGGGAGAACGATCGAGAGAAGAGGGAAACGAAGAGGATAGCAAAGATTTTGAGGATTTGCTTGCTTGATCACGAAATCTTCGGTGGAGGTAGGTTATGGTTTAAGCTATTCGTAGTAAACTCTTAATAGCGAATGATATGTATTGGGTAGTATTGTAAACCCTTCTATATGCTTAATTGTATGCTTGTATGAATGTGATTATATAATTGTGATAAAATAAGCATGATGAAGCTATTGAATCCCAAATCTTGAAAAACCCTAATCTACTTTGTTAATGAGATTGATGATGCCTTGGTATAAAAGAAGGCTTGATGAACTAAAGTAATGGGGTTGATGATGCCTTGGTATAAAAGAAGGATTGATGAATTAATAGAATGAGATTAGTGGAGCGGGTGTCACGAACCGACACGTAGTATTAGGGGGAGCGGGTGTCACGAACCGACACGTAGAATTAGGGGAGCGGGTGTCACGAACCGACACGTAGAATTAGGGGATCGGGTGTCACGAACCGACACGTAGAATTAGGGGATCGGGTGTCACGAACCGACACGTAGAATTAGGGGATCGGGTGTCACGAACCGACACGTAGAATTAGGGGATCGGGTGTCACGAACCGACACGTAGAATTAGGGGATCGGGTGTCACGAACCGACACGTAGAATTAGGGGATCGGGTGTCACGAACCGACACGTAGAATTAGGGGATCGGGTGTCACGAACCGACACGTAGAATTAGGGGATCGGGTGTCACGAACCGACACGTAGAATTAGGGGATCGGGTGTCACGAACCGACACGTAGAATTAGGGGATCGGGTGTCACGAACCGACACGTAGAATTAGGGGATCGGGTGTCACGAACCGACACGTAGAATTAGGGGATCGGGTGTCACGAACCGACACGTAGAATTAGGGGATCGGGTGTCACGAACCGACACGTAGAATTAGGGGATCGGGTGTCACGAACCGACACGTAGAATTAGGGGATCGGGTGTCACGAACCGACACGTAGAATTAGGGGATCGGGTGTCACGAACCGACACGTAGAATTAGGGGATCGGGTGTCACGAACCGACACGTAGAATTAGGGGATCGGGTGTCACGAACCGACACGTAGAATTAGGGGATCGGGTGTCACGAACCGACACGTAGAATTAGGGGATCGGGTGTCACGAACCGACACGTAGAATTAGGGGATCGGGTGTCACGAACCGACACGTAGAATTAGGGGATCGGGTGTCACGAACCGACACGTAGAATTAGGGGATCGGGTGTCACGAACCGACACGTAGAATTAGGGGATCGGGTGTCACGAACCGACACGTAGAATTAGGGGATCGGGTGTCACGAACCGACACGTAGAATTAGGGGATCGGAGTGTCACGTTCCGACACCAGGATAGTATATGGAGCGGAGTGTCACGTACCGACACGAGAGAAATAAAGATAATGAATCTTGAAAGATGTTAATATACTCAATCTAATGAACCTAATTCCCAAATGGGTATGGTATTGAGGCTTGAGTCCTCATGGGTGAACTTGGCGGTGCTTATTAATGATTATAGAACTTGTTGTTGTTACATGTTGAGTATTGTAGTTGATTTATGATATTATCTGATATATACTGTTTTCTATTTTGAGTTGGCCGATGATACCTACTCAGTACTCGTGTTTTGTACTGACCCCTACTTGTAATTGTTTTTCTTTGTTATTTGTGGAGTGCAGCAAACGTGCCGTCGTCTTCAACTCAACCGCAACTCTAGCCAGTCTTCATCAAGCCAGATTTCAGGGTGAGCTATTGCTTCTAGCTTGGACTGGATCTTCCTCTTCATGTCTTGATGCCTTGAGATTCCGGCATGGACTAGCTTTTTACTTATTTTAGCTTCTTAGATACTCTTAGATTAGTAATTTGAGGATAGGTGTTCTTGTGGTGATGACTTCCAGGTTTTGGGAATAAATAGTATTGAGTTTTTATAAGTTATTTAATCGATTTTCATTAATGAGTTAAAGTCTTCCGCATTATATTTTGTTATTTATGGTTGAAATGTTGGGGTTTAGATTGGTTGGTTCGCTCACATAGTAGGTTAAGTGTGGGTGCCACTCGCGACCCGTTTTGGGTCGTGACAAATACATTTCAGACAAGAAAAGAATAGCGACAAAAACAAATTGTTACATGTGTAAACAAATAAACAATGACAACATATAATAATTTATTCCGTCTTTGATTTTCTTTGTGAGAAAAATTAAACTATAACTTATTCTAATAATTCTTTTGATTTAAATAGGTTAATTATATCAATTATGTTTATTGTATAAAGTAGGATTATAGAGGACAAAATGACTAATATTGTCAATATGTGTAGCTAAGTTACTATTACAAGCCAAAGTTGAAACTTTTTTTTTATAATAAAAGTAATTTCTAATTATGTTTCAAAAAACATTCTTCTAAGTCTTCCTTTGTAAGTAGATTCACCACCATGTTTCACTTTTTAAAGTTATGTCAAAAGCTCTTTTTATATGCTATCAATTATTTTTAACACAATTACCAATATATAAAAATATATTATTTAATTATAATAATATAAAGGTATTGTTAATATGATATTGTTCTATGTATGGTATTTATAGTATTTATAGTCTTATCATGCCAAATAAAAAAATATTTACATCGAAAAGGAAAAGAAATCTAAACCACAATTGTAAGTTATGAAATTATTAACACTAAAATTTAAAGGGTATGAGTTGTGAGTAATTACTCTTTATGAATATATAACTAGTAAAACTATCTGCAGGGGTAGCTCTAACAAATCGGTGGTCTAAAGTCAAATTCGAATAGAGGCCTTAAATTATATTTTTTTAATGAAGTTTATTATAGTCAATTATTTAATTTTTCTTGAGACATAGTACTCATCAGTGTATAAAAGGTGGGGACGTGAAGGGAGACATTTTACACAATACAGAGCGAGACGTAAGCCTCGAGATAGGGGCATAAGTCCCATGGATCTACGGGGCGTAATCTCATGTATATTTAATTTTATAGTTTTATAACCATTAAAATAAGCAAAGGTAAATCTTTCAATGATTTTACAAATAATTTGGTTATACATAACCTATAATATATAGGAATTATATTATGATTTTTATTTGAGATAAGTATGAAATATCATTGCGTACACTAACAATAAAAAATATGATCTAAAGCAAAAAAGTTATAAATAAAATTAAAAACGTTCGGGCCTAAGTTTTTTAGGCTCGGGAATTACGTCTTTATGATCGAGACTTACATCTTAAATTTTAGAAGATATATCTTATAGATCTACGTCTTTAATTTATGCCCGGAGCGTTTTTGGTACACCCCGCTCCGAGACTCGCCCCGAGACTCTATTCGAAAATGTTTTTGAAAACACTGTTACTCATATTTTTTAAGAAAGATATGTATAACCTATTATTTTTTGAAAAACAATAAAAAAGAATGAGGCCCCTCAAATTTTGGGGCCAAAGGCGGTTGCTTTTTTTTCAAAAGGTGTAGAGCCGTCACTGACTACCCCTGCCTCACGTGAGAATTTAATATTACTGAATTTATAAAATAATACTTAAAATCTATTCGTCATTACAATTAAAACACTATATTATCTTACATGCAAGATAACATAGACGAACATTAATATGCAAAGGAAAATGATAATTGTAACATCTTATCATTTACCTTTCAATCAAACATATTTAATTTGATTTATAATTTATCCTTTTGCTTCTTGGGAGTTCTATTATTTGATTTTTTGGAGAATCAAATGAACATCAACTTGAAATTTTACATTTTCTAATAAATAAATAATCGTTGTTGAAGGGTTAAATAAATTTTAAAAGGTTGAAAAAAGTGAATGTATATTCTAATTTTAATGTGTTGAAAGTTCAATCATACATTTTGCTTTACATATATCATTTTAAAGTTCCCCCATTTAAATGTATCATAAGAAATTATTAAAATGGAAAATCAAACGAAGAATGTATCATATCGGACAACAATTCAACTTATTATATATACTTGAAAGAGAAAAATATTATATAAAAACTATTCAGTTTGTTTGGGTGTTTTTTAAAATCAGCATACCAATGTGATGAAGTTCAGTTGAAACTATACACTCCTATTTCAATTGCAGTGTCGAGAAATACATGTGTTACTTCAAAAAAAATATTTACAACTTGCAGTAAATTTGAGAATATATCCACACTTCATATTAAATATGAGCAATTAATTTATTGGGTATTTATATATGTCTTTGGGATTAAAAGAGTAGTCATATTCCTCTATAGGTCATCCAACACCACATCCTTGAAGTCATGTCTAAAGTTTATTAATTATTGTCTTCTTTTCCTGATTCGCTTTGCTCATTAAGGCACAATAAGGTTCTTAAGATTTTTATGTCCTTACAATGACATACCCAATTTGAATTATGTCTCCAAGAGATGGTTGTATAGATTTTTAAGGGATATTTTTTTTATTGTACCTTCAACAATTTCAGTAGAGAAGACTTGTGTGAAACATATGACAACAACTTTGCAGAAACATAATGCCACGATCCAAGCCTACACCTTAAACGTGGACGACACTCGAGATCCATTGTTGGTCCCCTTCGAACCTTCATCTTGGTTACCTACAAACAGAAGACTATCCAGGCATACATAAGCATTAAAGTGAAAGAAATGCTTAAAAATAGTTTAGTGAATCTCAAAATTTCCCTGAATATACTGAGTATGAAACATAAGTTTTAAAAAAAGTATTTTAGACTGAAAGACTCTCCAATATTGTGTATCTATGAAGCCTCTACTATAAAAAGATGAGTGTTGGGACAAGACTCACGACTCCTCAAAAGAACTATTACTAGCAACATACATAATTGGAGTCGTTCGAACTCGAAAGCTGATGAGCAGATGAAGTGTTCTAAACAAACTCTTGTTAAGGTACCTTAGAACTTGTATTTGCATAATTGAATGATGCAAGTTAAATAAAATCAGTACATCAAATGTAAGAATATGTAATATAGTTGAATAAAAAATAACTGAATAAAAGGACTACTATATATATAGATATATACTCAACTGAATATAAAGAAACAAAGATGTGAAATCATTTTAAACTTTACAAAAATACTTACCCATATCGGAACTCAACATATTAAGTGATATAATAAAAATAATACTTTTAACTCTATCTGGGAGATTCTTTAACTGATAACCATCACTATGATCTACGACTACCAGAATTGTCTTATACTTTGTCGGGGTATAAAACACCTCAACTAAGTGGATCCACTAAACTCTTCCTGAAGGAACTTAGGATTCATGTAAAGTGTATGATATTGTACCCATACATACATAGTCTATAAGGAATGTGTGTTGTCTGAACTCATTCTCATATCGGTACTCAATACTAAAAGATATGTGTATCCTTTATTTTTCACTAGTACTTTTTCCTACATATTTTTTTCTACTAAGATTTTAACAAGACATATTATCCATGGACATCTGTAAGGGGTCGACCCGGTTACTCGACATGGCACGGTTACAACAAAGTTAGCATGAATGACTCTGTTAAGGGCTTAGATGAGGATAAAATTAATTATGTGAGCGGAGTGTTAACATGGCTTAGAGAAGTCAAACAAAGTTAGGAAGGAAATTTCATGACATGACATGGACGCTGGCGAGGCAGCAGACCATGGCATTGCATGAGTGCTGGCCGACCTCGATTGTAGACAAAGTTTGACATGTGAAAAACACACGGTCTGATCAAGTACGAAAAAATTAAGCTGAAATAAATTAAAGCATAGAAAAATATGAATGAAACTCAACAAGAAATAAATAAATGACACGAGTGGGTTAAAAGTTAGCATGACCAAGAAAAACACAGGCAAGGCAGCGGCAGGGCGTTGGCAGTGCGCAGACATAAAAAATGGGCGGATGATTCGGGTGGACTTTGATCAAGCAATAACTATACAACGTTTAGAAATTGCATTGAAGCCAAAAATATAGATGGAAATGACAACAAATGTGTGAAATTCAATCAACCATTAGTCACATGTCAAGCACATGCAGCGACGATTACCTTTTTATAACCGCTTGGGTCCAGATTCATTGTAACTTGTATATGATTTTTGAATTCAAAATTTGAATGCTCTTATCAGTTAGGGATGTCAAATAAAGTTTAGTTTAGTGTCTATGGTCATGACAAGTGTAGGGAAATCCGCATTTTTTTTGATCTTCCTCTAAAAAATTCTTTTTCATGGGCATCTTCTATTCAAAAGGATCTTACTCAATTCAATAGAAACTTAACTTCTACCCCACTTTTTTTCTTTTTAGCATGTGTTAGAAAGCTATGCAATATAAAACACAAGGCTGCCACATGGTCTATAAATGTGCAGTCTTAGTGTTGAACAAAATGAGAGAGTCAAAGAGAAAAGAATTAAGTCTTGAATTTCACTAGACACTTAGAGAAAAACGTGAGGCTTTTGAATGGTGTCAAAGGCAGAAACCAACTTGTGATTGTGCCTCAAGTTGAAGTTGAAGTTAGGATAAAATTGTTATCCTAACGAGTGAGATCCCTTCTATTGTTTTGATTATTAATATAAAGGTTGGGTTTACCTGTAGTTCTTGTGTGCATTTCATTATTAAGCATCAAAAATTATTCTAAAGCAAAGCAGAAACAATATTGAACATTATGCAGAATATGCTGCGAACAGGCTGAATCAAGAGTTGGACTTGACTGCCACATAGTGGGTTAACCTCTGACACTGAATTTAGATGAAGTAATGTACCAATATGACAACATCCAAGGGGAGAGTGTTATGAAATATTATGGTATGGATGTCCACTACACTAAGAAGTTAATATGACTGATTATTTCCATTACTTTCCTTCATTATGGAGATAACCTCCACCTTTATAATGATATGAATATCCACTACACTAAAAAATTATTATGACTAATTATGTCTATTACTTTAATCCATTATGAAGATAACCTCCTGACTATTATTATTGTAATCTTTCATCTCCATAACTCTCTCTATTATATTATATAATTTTAAAAAAAATTTCTTCTTTATATTGTTTTTATTCTTAAGTTTAAAACTAGACACATATTTTTTTTTAAAGATAAGAAATCATAATACTCCCTTCATTTCAAAAAGAATGATATTATTATTTTTTTAACTGTTTAAAAAAGAATGACCCCTTTCCTTTTTTGACAACAGTTTAATTTTAACTTTCCACATGACGTGCTTAAAACTATAAAATTAAAGGATATTTTAGTATATTTAACATAACTTTAATTTTGAGTCATAAAATTAAAAAATTCTTTATTTTATTAAAATACGTTCCAATTAAACTAAATATCTTTTTTTAAACGCAGTGAGTATTAAGGAGAAAATCTCTTTTGGTATTCTTTTGGCTCTAAGTTTTGAAATGTTGAAAAAATGAGCAGGGCAGAAAAGGTGTGTCTTTCTTTGTTAAGCTACTGCAAAACACTTGGAAACCTCAACCAAATCCACGCCTTCGTTTACAAATCCGGCCTTGAGACCAACCCACTAATCGCCGGAAAACTCCTAATACTTGGTGCCCTGCAAATTTCTGATGCTATTGATTACGCTCGCCGTCTGCTCATACACTATCCAAACTCAGATGTGTTCATGTACAACACCCTCATCCGAGGTGAATCCGAGTCAGACTCACCCAAGAATTCAGTCAGCACATTCATTTACATGCTGCGACAATCATATTCTCCTCCTGATAGTTTCTCCTTTGCTTTTGTACTCAAAGCAGCGGCTAATTTACGGTGTTTAACAACTGGGTTTCAGCTGCATTGTCAAGCTATGACTCGTGGGCTTGACACCCATCTCTTTGTTGGGACTACAATTATTAGTATGTATGCGGAATGTGGGTTTGTTGAGTTTGCTTGGAAGGTGTTTGTTCAAATACCTCAACCAAATGTTGTGGCGTGGAATGCAATACTTACAGCGTATCTTCGAGGGAGTGATGTAAGTGGTGCAGATAAAGTGTTTGGTTTAATGCCGTTTAGGAATTTGACTACTTGGAATGTGATGCTGGCAGGGTATACTAAAGCAGGGGAGCTTGAACGTGCAGAGGGGTTGTTCTTGCAGATGCCAAGTAGAGATGATATTTCTTGGAGTACTATGAT
>NC_028643.1:21294619-21301350 GCF_001406875.1 Solanum pennellii
CAGTTTTCTTTAGAACCAAACAAGAAATGAGTAGAAGACCAGACTAAAGGAGATTTTACTTGTGTGATTCAGTTTGACTTTTCCATCCAGACTGGAGCTGGACAAGACGTCTTTGTTTGGATAAATATAGTAAAGTGTGACTCCAAATATCATTGAGAGCAGAACACAAAGCTGCAGGTTGTTGTGTTCTTGGCTTCTTGCTGCTTTCTTGAATGGTCTACCCGACCCTGTAATGTCCTGCAAGGGTTTGTCCAACTCAGTCTGGTGGTTGATTGACCGATACTGATCCTTACTCTAGCATTGTAGGTTCTCCAAAGAGGTCAAAAGCAGCAATGGAAGTCCTTGGGGAGACCAAAAGGAGTGAGCAACTATGTTGAAGTCCCTGGTGCTGCTCTGCCCCAAGAGGAAGATCATTCGGATTGGTGCAGATCACCTTTCAGGTTTCTGCAAAAGATTTTGAGCTATATATCCTATGATGGTTGTCAAATAAAGTCCTCAACACTTTATTGATTAAGGGTCAGTGGTTTACATGACCTTTATGTTGATTTTGAGCAATATACAAAGACATCTAGGTTCTACCACTCTGAGTCCATCCTAAGAAAAGAGTTGTGTAGGAATACCATTGCAGGACTTGGTACATTTTTAATCACAAAAATGAATATTTTGGTGATACAACTCCAAATGATTTTTTTGTGATATTTTTAAGGAATCCTTCGTTGGAAGTTGGGGTAGCAATATGTACAGTTTGATAACTTTCAGAGTCCAATTTGGACATTTAGGGGCCAATTTACAAGAATTAGACAAATTTGTCAGTAAACTTTCAGAGTCCATTTTGGACATTTAGGGGTCAATTAAACAATAATTAGACAAATTTATCAGTATACAGTTTGACAACTTTCAGATTTCATTTTGGACATTTAGGGACCAATTTACAAGAATAGACAAATTTATTGGTATACAGTTTAACAACTTTCAGTGTCCATTTTGGACACCTAGGGGTTAATTTACAAGAATTAGTCCATTTTGGACATTTAGAGGTCAATTTACAAGAGTTAGACAAGTTTATCAGTTAGAAAATTAATAATTGTAATCACGAAACAAATATAAAGAAAAATGATTTCCTTAATCAAACTTGTGAGTCCTGATTCTCTCTCTAATTAATAGATAAGAGGTGCACCATACTTGTGTAACTTTGCAGGGATATTATGAGGTAATCAGTAGTTTAGTTTATCTTTAGGGGCTTGAAATAATTGAGGTCGCCCATAGTATATGGAAGTGGAGTATGTCTAATTATACTTCCTTGAAAAGACATTTCGAATATCCCGTAAATTCTTAGGATATCTATTAAGAGATCAAGTATGTTGGATTGTTCTTCATAATCAAATACTTTAAGAAGAGCATACATCCTTTTACGGAGATCAAATTCTTAGGATATCTATTAAAAGATCAAGTATGTTGGATTGTTCTTCATAATCAAATACTTTAAGAAGAACATACATCCTTTTACAGAGATCAAGTCCAAAGCATCTTAGTTCGAGAAATACGCTACTAAAAACTGTCGAACCATGGAGAAATCTTACAGGAGAAGAATAAAAAAGATGTTGCAAACAATACTATAATAATATAAAGTTAAAAGTTTATATTATAAGAAAACTGATTTTTGCCTATAAATGAGGAAAGACATTTTAGTCCAACTATTTGATAAAACATCAAAAAATAACTTGGTCATGAAAAATGTAAGTAACCTTGGGAATTCAATGGCCTTAAGGCTTATTATACAAAGAGAAAATATATGACAAGATAATTGAGATGGACATAAACACAAAGCTTAACTGGCATGAGGGGGAGCTTTGAAGACCTTGTTTTTGAGATATTGAAGAAATGAAACGACCTTATCATGAGGGGGAGTGATTCCTTTAACTATAGGCAACTCAATTAGAGTAGTGACCCATGAGTATAACAATGGTGTATTCTCTTCTTCCAATAACTTGAAACCAAATACTTCCTCTTGTACTTTGTATGCCCCTAATGTAATAACAATCATAATATCCAGCATACCTATGTTGTTCATATTACTTGTTATCCCCAGTGAGAAGTTGTTAATTCCATCTTCCAGCACACTCAATTTTGCGTAAAATCCCTCTAATGCTTCTTTCCCTCTAAACACCTTCAACATGCAATCATACACCTGCGTGCACATATAACCATATCTCAAATAACCATATCTCAAATAACCTGCGTGCACATATAACCATATCTCAAATAATTAGACAATCGAAAAATATATGAGATGTGTTTTATCATATTTTAATGCACTATTTCTTATCTATTTTTTTTACTTGAAAGCATTTTTGAAACAGTAAGGACATGTTTGAACCTAGAACATAACCAAGATAACTTCTTCCTTCCCTAAACAACTATTTGTATTGCCTTCTCTCTAACAGCCAACAGGAGTTGCTCCAAATTAAAATTATAAAGGTTCAATTTTTCCTTCAATTATGCAAAATAAGACAGTTTGTCCTCCATCTTAAAGTTAGTACTCTTAATTGTGAAAGACTTGAACAAAAACTTGTATTGGAGACGATGAGGTTAATTAGACTATATCGAATAACTTTTTTTATTTTATATATAATGTACATGTTATGTTTTATTATATAAAGTTATTACATTTATCAGGCCTGTCTCAATACGTTTGGGAGCCTTAAGTCAATCTTCATAGATATTTTACATACTCAAAGTAATATGAGTGAAGTCTCGAGAAGATAAATTGTACGCAGATCTTACGGTAAATAATGAAAATAATAAGATAATGTTTAGAATAAAAGAAGTTGATTCAAAATTTTTAAAAGTTTATATAATGATATTGAAATAGTAGTGTTGAGTTTGATGTGTTGATATAATGATACTAAAACAGTATTGATCATTTGGCAGATTCAATAATGATTGAATAAAAATACAAAGGGGAATACAAAAGATGGATGTATCAATAGTAATGCTGGTTCATTATAATCACTAAGATATATACAAGTCAACTAAAAAAGTTGTATATGGATTTGTTTGTTTAATGTGTATTTGAGAGGAAAGAAGAAGTGTTGAATACAGTAATAATACCTGGTGGATGTATGAAGCCCAGAATCGAACTTTAGCTCTTTGGTATGGATCTTGTGGAAAGAGTGGTGACTCATTCTTCCATGTCTCATCAATGTATTCAATAATTACAGAGGACTCACATATTGGGTTTCCATTATGAACAAGTATTGGTACTTTCTTGTGAATGGGATTGTGAGCAACAATTCACTTTTGTTCATCAAATCTTCTTCCACATACTCATAAGATATTCCTTTTACTTTGAGAGCTAGTTCTACCCTCTTTACATAAGGGCTAGCCCACATTCCATGAAGAGTTACCTTATTTTCCTCTTCCATTTTCTCTCACAATTAACATCTAATGTTGAACATCTCATATGAATTCTTGAGGCTTTGGTTTAGTCAACCATACCATACAATTCTTTATTCCTTGAGGACAAAGGAAAAATACTACGTGTCCATCAAGATTCATGACGTAGTGTTGGTGTCATATGTAATAATGGACCCCACATTTAAATTAACTTAATGTGGCTTCAATAGATTTAACAAAAATTAATTCTCTAATTATATATACACGTTGAATATAGATTATTTCAACTTGCTTAGAAAAAAAATTAAAAAAATTTACTTATTTTGTTCTACTACAAATATTTTTTACAAAATTATGTCATTCGTCTCTGCTTCATCCTATTTTGGAAAAATAACTTTAGTTTAATTAGTATATGAGTTTTTGAAATTTTTAGATCCGTTTTAGCTATAACTTTTTAATTCAAATTCATACTCTTTAGTTATAACTTTATTATTTTGAATGTCGGTAATATTTGTTTATATTTTGTAACCAGTTTGAGCAAAAAAATCAACGGTCAATGACGAAACTTAATCACAGACATCTTAATGTACATCTTCACATTAAATTTGCGCCAACAAAAAGATGATCTAATATGATACAAATATATTACATATACTTTATTTTAGCGTGTAAATCATTTATCAATACAACTTATAATTTATCAATATTATTAATATTTATCAAGTATATGTTTTATACTTGATGAATTAATATAATATTATTTATTTAATAACACTTAAAACAGATTTGCAGATAAATATTTGTCATGACCCAAAAAAATCACAAATTGTGGTGGCACCTATTCTATGTTTTCAACCGATAGGTAAGTCAACCCAATAAGTTTATCAATTCAACTTAAATGTGAAAAGGTAAGTAGCAAGCTAATTTCTAACATACTAGTCTTAAAAAAGTAAATGCGAAAAAATAAAATACCACCCCCGAGATTTAGTGTCATAAGTACACTTCTACAATAGGATACAAGTCCAAACTAATATGAAAATCTAAACATAAGAAATATCCTATTAGAATACCAAAATAACCTAATAAATAGAGGTAGATCAAAGGTGTGGGCTGCAGAAGATCCCAAGCAGCGCACTACAATTCCAAGCTAATCCAAACTCATATTCGAAGCTCCAAGAACATGCCAAAAATTGAAATCCAATCTGCACCAAAAAAGAGTGCAACAAGTGTAGTATGAGTACGAAATCATGTGTATCCAGTATATCTCATTGACCGACTACGAAGTAGTGACGAGAATTTATATAAGAAAAAATAATTCCTTAATTATACAAGTCTATATTAAACTTACAGTCGAGTTTCATCAAATAGAGGTAATCAAATATCAATTTCTTTTCAACCACCAAATAAACAAATTATCATCAAGAATGAAGGATGTCATGAGATGCAATGCAATATGACATCATGAAATGGTATGCCTCAGAATACCCAGTACTCTCTCAACTGTATATACATGATACTACTCGGAAATACATCGAGAGTTCATGACCCATGGAGGACTTGCGAGGTCCATATACCGACACGGGCAATCTCCTCGTGTCTGTGTGGACGATCTCAATGCACTATCATAAAATCAAACAATTTCGGCACCACGTGCTCAAATTATAATCTTAAATTCTCACCATCCCCAGCACGAACGATCTCCACGTGCCCAACTTACTCAATCTCATGTCAATGCATGTACACAATATTATTTCAACAAAGAGGATGATGATGCATCTCAAACAATCAATATCAGCATAATACATTACCACCTCAATTATCACAACTATATGGGTGCAATAAAGAAAGCACAATCACACAGAATTCAAGTCAATAATACATTGGCTAATGCCCATATGCATTGGCATTATTGAGTTTCAGTCCGCATTCTATAGGAATAAACTTTCCCATTATATCACTGATACTCGTACAAATGCCCGTCCCACCATTGATACGAGACCCTCGTCTTTCGCCCTTCCCCATTATCTATTGTGGTTTTAATCATTAATTAGAAAAACGTCCTTCAACGGAGTCTAGGAAGTCTTAACATACCTCGAATATCGGACATGCGTCATGAATCATCTAAGATTTTTCCTTTCCCTTTATGAAGCTTCAAGAAGTTCACCATCTATCACATATGAATTATTCATAAGTAAACGAGTTCATAGACCATCTATAATTCTGTACCTCCACCGCGAACCCCAAAGATCACCCGGAAGTTGAATCTAGGCTCATAATAGTACAACTTGATCTCAGTAAAACTAAACAAATAATATATAAACTATAAAACATAGATTTATCATCAAGTTCCGAATCTTGATACCAATTAGTATGTCAAATTTCATATTTTCCTAAAATTTCAAGCCTAGAGTTAAATCTCAATTTAACAAAATATCATAATTTTAATAATATATACATATAATACAAATAAATAACCAAAGTTTGATTACCTATATTAAAACTACAACAATAAAGTAATAACCATAAGAAGTTTCCAGAATTTTAAACCACTAGTTACTGAACTTGTAGCCTTAACCACGACAAAAAGAAAAACAACAAGAATAGTAATAAACAAATAGAAAATACATAGAATCCCATATATGTACAAAATTTTATTTTGCATTCACCTTCTACTTAAAAACTCATCTAAATATATATAACTAATTTCTTAAATCTCAAGTCTAAAATTAAATCTTAAATCCTCCAAATACATAATATTAATGTTGTTCACGTAATATAATATACCTATAATTTAGTACTTAATTTACTATGTCAAAACTTGTAACATAATATGATAACGATGAGAAATATTTTAAAATTTAGCAAATTATATAAATAGTTTCTAAAACAATGAAAACAGATATTAAGTCGTCATAAATTCTCCATGCCAAAATGTGACCCCTAAGTCAAGATTATACCCTGAACCTTATAATTGTTCATACATAGTTTACTACTCCAAAACGTCAACTTTAACTGCCGTATATATATATGTTGAACAATACATTATACATAATTTGCCAGCAAATAAATTTTCTCCTCCATCAAATAATATAATATTAATTGATTACGTACAGAAGATCAAAAAAAAAAAGGAGAAATTGTTTTGGAGCTTACCAGTCACCAGATAATCTCTTTTGCTTTCCTGATCGACGTGAATATCAAGAAATACTGCTAGGTTTCTTTTCTTTCTTTAATTTTTTTTCTAAAATAATTTTATATAAAATCTACTTACTTATATTAGATAAATATGAGTCAAAAGGTATAAGATATTTAAAAATTTACAGATTTGTCCCATT
>NC_028643.1:21311350-21311954 GCF_001406875.1 Solanum pennellii
CTGGAGGCAATGCCAATTCATAGGCCACCTCCCCCACGCGCTTCAGAACTTCAAATGGACCAACATACCTCGGACTAAGCTTACCTCACTTACCAAACCGCATCACACCTTTCATGGGGGAAACCTTCAGCAAGACTTGTTCACCCTCCGTAAAATCCAAGTCCCTAACCTTTCAATCTGCATATTCCTTCTGCCTACTCTGAGCTCCTAAAAGCTTTCCTAAATAAATTTCACTTTCTCTAATGATTCTCTCAGAACATCAGTACCCCAAGGTCTAACCTCAAATGCATCAAACCAACCAATGGGGGACCTACATCTCCTCCCATACAATGCCTCAAATTGCGCCATATAAATACTTGAGTGATAGCTATTGGTGTATGAAAACTCTGCTAAAGGTAAAAATTTATCCCAATGACCACCAAATTCTATCACACATGCACGAAGCATGTCCTCCAACACCTGAATCGTTCGCTCAGACTGACCATCGGTCTGAGGATGAAATGCAGTACTAAGATCTTGTCTAGTACCTAATTCAGCATGTAATGTTCTCCAAAACTTAGAAGTAAATTGCGTACCTCTATCTGATATGATGGAAAGTGGAACT
>NC_028643.1:21312163-21314139 GCF_001406875.1 Solanum pennellii
CACTTCCATTCAGGAATGGGCATTCTCTGAAGTGTTCCTCCGGGCCACTGGTGTTAATATTTTACCTGCTGACAATTCGAGCATTGGGCAACAAAATCAACAATGTCACGCTTCATTCTACTCCACCAAAAATGTTGCTTTAGATCACGATACATCTTGGTTGCACCGGGATGTATAAAATACCTTGAACTATGAGCCTCTGTAAGAATAGTGTGAATCAAATAATCCACACGGGGCACACGTACCCTTCCCTTAATCCTTAAGACGCCTTCTTCATCAATTGCTGCATCTTTAGCCTCTCCTCGCAATACCATATCTCGAATTCGGCTCAGCTTCTCATCAGCAAACTGATTTCCCTTAATCTTGTCAAGGAAAGAAGATCTTGCCTCCACACAGGCCAAAAATCCTCCTTTCTCTAGTACTTCCAGCCTCATAAAGTCATTAGCCAAAGTCTGAACCTCTCTAGCCAATGGGCGTCTAGAAACCTGTAAGTGGGCTAAACTACCCATGCTCCCTGCTTTTCTACTTAAAGCATCTGCCACAACATTAGCTTTTCCTGGGTTATACAAAATAGTAATATCATAGTCCTTCAATAGTTCCATCCACCTCCTCTGCCTCAAATTCAAATCTTTCTGAGTAAAGACATACTGTAAACTACGATGATCTGTATAAACTTCACACTTGACCCCATATAGATAATGTCTCCATTGCTTTAATGCAAATACAACTGCAGCCAACTCCAAATCATGGGTCGGATAGTTACTTTAATGTTTTTTCAATTGCCTCGAAGCATAAGCAATTACATTCCTCTCCTGCATTAGCACTGCACCCAAACCAGAATAAGATGCATCACAATAAACAATAAAATTCTTACCTTCCACTGGCAAGGTAAGAATTGGTGCAGTAGTCAACAAGGTCTTGAGTTTCTGGAAACTTTCTTCACATTTGTCCGACCATACAAATGGAACATTCTGCTTAGTCAAATTTGTCAGCTGGGAAGCAATAGAATGAAATCCCTTGACGAATCGACGGTAGTAGCTAGCTAAACCAACAAAGCTCCTTACCTCTGCAACATTAGTAAGTCCTACCCAACTCTTCACTGCTTCAATCTTAGAAGGATCCACCATCACTCCATCCTTAGAAACCACGTGCCCCAAGAAGGACATTGAATCGAGCCAAAACTCACACTTGGAGAATTTGGCATAAAACCTTTTCTCCCTTAACAACTCTAATACAATTCTCAAATGCTCCTCATGTTCTTTCCTGCACTTTGAGTATATCAGTATATCATCAGTAAATACAATAACAAAGAGGTCATATATGGCTTAAAAATCCCGTTCATCAGGCTCATGAAAGCAGCAGGGGCATTCGTAAGCCCAAAAGACATTACTAAGAATTCATAATGCCCATACCTGGTTCGAAAAGCAGTCTTTGGTACATCTGTTGCCCGTACTTTCAATTGATGATAACCAGATCTCAAATCAATTTTAGAGAAGACACAAGCACCTTGTAATTGATCGAACAAATCATCAATTCGAGGAATGGGATACTTGTTCTTAATAGTTACTTTATTCAGCTGCCTGTAGTCTATGCACATCCGAAGACTTCCATCTTTCTTCTTCACAAATAAAACAGGAGCACCCCAAGGGGATGCACTCGGTCTAATAAAACCTTTACCTAACAACTCCTAAAGTTGGGCCTTTAACTCCCTTAACACAGCTGGAGCCATTCTATAAGGGGGAATGGAAATGGGGCGAGTACCCGGCTCCAGATCAATACAAAAATCAATATCCCTATCCGGTTGCATACCAGGAAGGTCTGCAAGAAACACATCCATAAACTCACGGACTATCAAAACACACTCAATCGAAGGTACTTTGGAAGTACCATCCCTGAGATGTGCCAAGAAAGCTAAACAACCCTTACTAACCATCCTCTTAGCACGAAGAAAAGAGATAATACGAACTGGGGTGGAA
>NC_028643.1:21317882-21334329 GCF_001406875.1 Solanum pennellii
TACAATCTTAGTCCCTCGTCATTAATATTTGGTCTCCACCTTCCAATCACAATGCACCATTAATATTCAATCAACATCATTATATAACCAATAGTGTTTTACAATATAATAATCCTATGACAATAAAATAAGATAAGGATCATCAAATTACAAGTAACTTGATTCGAAAAACTAAGCAGATAAGCCAAAACAAGCAAATTTCTCAATTTATGTTTATACAACCATTAACTTCTACCCATAACATCAGATGAATAATAATAAACTAATATATTCAAGCAACCACTAACATTGGCAGGGAATAGATTTTAATTGAAATTTATTTTCCTATGATAGATCTCGTCGGTGGTGCTAAGAATCAAGAAGAAGAGGCGCATGCGGTTTTCATATAATCAAATAATGTTAACCCTATTTATTAGATACTAATTATAAATATGGTAATATATATCCACTATTTATTTTAAAGTTATTTTCTAATTTAACCAACTAAGTATATTATTAAAACTACCTCACTAAATTCATAATTATAATTACGAATAGTCCAAAACACCCCTTTAAATCTATCGAAAAGTATTTTCTGACATAAAAAGTTCTAGTGCTCAAAACGACCGAAAAGGGTCATTACAATAATGTTAACCCTATTTATTATATACTAATTATAAATATGGTAATATATATACACTATTTATTTTAAAGTTATTTTCTAATTTAACCATCAACTAAGTATATTATTAAAACTACCCCACTAAATCCATAATTATAATTACGAATAGTCCAAAACACCCCTTTAAATCTATCGAAAAGTATTTTCTGACAGAAAAAGTTCTAGTGCTCAAAACGACCGAAAAGGGTCGTTACAATAATGTTAACCCTATTTATTAGATACTAATTATAAATATGGTAATATATATCCACTATTTATTTTAAAGTTATTTTCTAATTTAACCATCAACTAAGTATATTATTAAAACTACCCCACTAAATCCATAATTATAATTACGAATAGTCCAAAACACCCCTTTAAATCTATCGAAAAGTATTTTCTGACATAAAAAGTTCTAGTGCTCAAAACGACCGAAAAGGGTCGTTACATTTATTGTTTTTGATTCTTGCAGAACTATCTTCCTTGTATGCCAAATACACGGAGAGGAAGAGAACCCTTGTTTCTCTAAGATTACGAATTAGAGCGTACACTACGCAACATGAATCGAAACTTGAGTATTAACGATGATGATCCAAACCAGAACATCCCAGCTCTGGTTGATGTTCATGGTCCATTATTACCCGATGCTCCGGGTAAAAATCAACAGAGGGGACAAAATCCCGCTCCACATCCTCAAGAATACTATAGAGGCTATGACAATATAGCAGACTCCGATGGGCCACTTGTCTTGCCCCCTCTACCACCAGGCCACACCTTTGTGGTAACTAGTAGCCAGATGCAAATGCTCACTGCCAGAGGTTTGTTATCAGGGCTACCTTCTGAGGATCCACATGCCCACACAGCTAAGGTAAGGCCAGTGTGTAAAAGCTGTGTAGGGAGGCCTGATTTGGATTTGGATGTAATAGGGCTAAGAGTCTTTCCTCTCTCATTGACGGGAGAGGCTGCTATTTGGTTCACTGAGCTCCCTTATAACTCAATTTTCACTTGGAACCAACTAAGGGACGTTTTCTTAGCATGTTACTACCCGGTCTCCAAGAAACTAAACCACAAAGACAGAGTGAACAACTTTTCTGCACTACCAGGAGAGTCAGTTAGTAGTTCTTGGGATGGATTCACTTCATTTTTTAGAAGTATCTCCAATCACCGCATAGATGATGAGTCACTGAAGGAATACTTCTATCGGGGACAGGATGATAATAATAAAGCAGTATTGGATACTATAGCGGGTGGTTCTTATGGGGAGTGTCCTTATGTCGAGATTGCCGAAAAGTTAGAGAAAATCTCCTGGAGTAATAAATCTAGGAGTACTAGGAAGTCAGATACTGGGAGAAATACCTTCGCGGTGCAATCCACTCAGAACCCAGCCATAGATGAGATTCGTGAAGAGATGGCTCAGATGAGAACTGAGCTTGGGTTGGTATTAAAACATATCACTGGGGTGCAGAAAAGATAAATGCAGTTAACTACTTGTCTAAACCACCATCACCAAATGATGAATGCTATTATGTGGATAATTCCTATGCGGTAAATGAGCAGACGAGGGGTTTCCGACCGAGTGCCCAAGGCTCAAATCAGGAGAATTGGCGCCAAGGTCAAGGAAACCAAGGTCGGATCTATGGTAACTATAACCATGAGGTTCATTATGTTCGAGATGGAAACTACAACCGCGACAACAACTTCAATAGAGGTAACTATGGTAACAGAAATGATAGGAATGGGCCCTATGTCCCTCCTCAAAATCGTGAAGTTTCTCCTAGGGATGGTGGATATAGTATGGCGCGAGTTGAGGATATGTTGCACAAAATGATGAGGAGGTTCGATGCTAATGATGAGTACATTAAAGAGTTAAGGAGTGATTTAGCGGGTATTGGGAAGAAAGTCGATACACATGCAATATCGATTAAGCAGATTGAGTTGCAAATGGCCCAATTATCTGCGACTGTGAACATACGGAAATCGGGCACTCTTCCTAGCAACACTGTCCAAAATCTAAAAAATGACAGACACTATATGGCAATCACTACTCGGGGTGGTAAGCAGACCATTGACCAACCTATGCTGTCTAAGGAGGAAAATGTGATAAAAGATAATGATAAGGTGGTACTGGGTAGTGGTGAAGTAGAAGATAATACTGGAAAAGATGTTGAAGTGCCTATAAAGGTAATTCACATGCCTAGACCACCACCACCCTTTCCTCAAAGATTAGTGAAAAAGACCGAGGATGGTAAATATCGGCATTTTATAACAATGTTGAAGCAGCTTTCTATCAATGTCCCTTAGGTAGAAGCTCTAGAACAAATTCCCGGTTATGCCAAGTTTATGAAAGATCTGGTTACAAAGAAAAGATCGGTCACTTTCGAGGATGATGATAGAATGCAGCATTGTAGTGCTATTGCTACAAGATCTCTCGTACAAAAGAAAGAAGATCCGAGTGCGTTCACTATTCCTTGTACAGTCGGGTCATTTACATTTTGCGAAATCATTATATGATCTGGGGGCAGGCATAAATCTCATGCCCCTCTTGATTTACAAGAAGTTGGGTTTGGGTGACCCAAAGCCCACTGCGATGCGACTACTGATGGCCGATCGAACAGTGAAAAGGCCTATAGGGATACTCCACGATGTGCAAGTAAAAGTGGAGTCGTTCATATTTCTGGCAGATTTTGTTATTCTTGATTGTGAAGTCGATTTTGAAGTGCCTATTATTCTTGGGAGGTCATTCCTTGTTACGGGTAGAGCCTTAGTTGATATGGAAAAGGGGCAGATGAAATTTTGGTTGAATAATGAAGAAGCGACCTTCAACATTTGTAGGTCCATGAGGCAAAGTGGTGAGCTCCAATCTGTATCTGCTATATCCTACAAAGAAAAGATAAAGAAGAACCATGACCTAAAAAGTGAAAAACAAGAGTTTATGGTTGGGGATTTGGTGCTTTTATACAATTCTAGGTTGCGTTGGTTTCCGGGCAAGCTCAAGTCCAAATGGACTGGCCCTTACTTGATTACCCAACTGTTCCCTCATGGAGCAGTTAAGTTAGAAACCAAGGAGGGTGTGCGGTTTAAGGTAAATGGACAACGAGTAAAACTCTATTTTGGGCCTGTTGAATCGGCGAATGAAGTGATCGAGGCATACCATCTTGATGAAGGCTGAGTAATCAAGTGTCCTCAGTCGTGCCGCGACGTTAAATTAGGCTCTGGTTGGGAGGCAACCTGACACTTATAGTTTTTTCTCTAGTAATGGTAGCATTTTCTACTAATGAGTTTTAAATTTGCAAGCACATCATCAGGAAATTCTAAAGAAAATAACACTGCAGCAGTCACTAACGGACACATCGACGGACCGTCACACACGCGACGGACCGTCGCATGAATCCGTCGTGCCAGGTACGTCTTTCAATTATTTTCAAAACTAGGGCACACATGACGGAACCAATGACGGACCGTTGCATCTACGAAGGACCGTCGTCGGGGACTCGTTGCGTCATTAATGAACATACCCGACCTGACTCGGTTGGGGGTAATTTGAAAAATTAGTAACATTTAAAAACCCCACCCCTTCATTTCACCCATTTCCTTCCCTCTTTCTCCCATTTCCCTCCCTTTTCAACTTCTAACTTCCTACCTCCCTTCTCATTAACCGATCGGTTCCCCAAATTCCCCAATTCTGGATATCTCCTTTCTACTGGTCGGAGTCGGTTACTGTGGTTTTGTTCTTGATCACCAAGTACATTCCTTGCTTGTTTTTCTCAAATTCTCAGGTATGTGTCTCTGATCTCTACCCATTTACATTGCATTTTTGTTTTTTTATCCGTATTAGCCTATTTTCTTTTTGGTGGGTTTTCATTCTTTGATCCAATTTTGCCTGACTTAGGTTGAGAATCCTCAAATTGCCTTGCTAAAACTCTAGAAATAGGTGCCTTAACATTACTAGTTTAGTAGATATTTGGGTTAGAAATATATAGATTAACACTAAGTACTTCAAGTGAGTCACAGAGGATGAATGTGGCATCCTCAGTTTTGTCTCTGAATGACAGAACGAGACCCCGATGACGGACCGTTGTACCCATGATGGACCGTCATAGGGTCCGTTCCAACACACCACTGTCCAATTTTTTCCAAGTGTCCACCAACGGACACATGCGATGGACCGTCGTCCCCACGACGGTCCGTCCTGCACAACCGTTCTGGTTCTCACAGACCCTATTTCTAAGGGTCTCCAACTTTTTCTAAGTGTCCTCTGATGGACATCTACGACGGACCGTCGTACCCGCGACGGTCCATCCTGCGCAACCGTTCT
The DNA here is from genome assembly GCF_001406875.1 of Solanum pennellii. Classification (NCBI taxonomy): domain Eukaryota; kingdom Viridiplantae; phylum Streptophyta; class Magnoliopsida; order Solanales; family Solanaceae; genus Solanum; species Solanum pennellii. The sequence goes on from NC_028643.1 coordinate 21,322,838, forward strand.
GGTTGTTAGAGACCCTATTTCTAAGGGTCTCCAACTTTTTGTAAGTGTCCTCTGACGGACATCTACTACGGACCATCATACCCTCGACGGTCCGTCCTGCAAATTTGTCGTGACGGTCAGAGACCTATCTCCTAAGGGTCTCCATACTTTTTTTCTAAGTACCCCACGACGGACATCGACGATGGACCGTCATTATCACGACGGTCACTCCTGGTTATCCGTCATAACTGTCAGAGATTTTCCTTCAGGTGTCTCCAAATAAACATAGTCTTAAGTAAGACATGCTGGACCCCATGATGGTCCGTCGTAATCACGACGAGTCGTCACCTGGTCCATCGTGTTTCACTATTACTATAGAAATGTTATTACACCTTTGCTCTTATATTTATTTTGTGTCGTTTTGCTTGTCTTGTTTGCTCCTTCTAGTACAAATTAATTCCTTACAGGTACTATCTTAAATGGCACTAAAACAAGATCGAGTTTACGCATGTGGGCGTTAAAAGTCTGTCGCCCCATTTGCCCGCCTGGTCATAGGCTCTTATTATGATCATGACCCCGAGTACGTGCCCCCAGGCAGTGCCACTCCATCACGAGCTGCACGTAGTACCAGAGCTACGCCAAAAAAGGTGGCGTCCGGTGTAGTCATTGCCTCCCAGTCTGATGAGGAGCACACACTGACCGGCACACCTTCTAGGTCAGCTACACATGACGAAGGAGCGTCTGGATCCTTGGGAGTTTCGTGGTCGGAGGAAGCCTCCGGGTCCGCAGAAGTCCCTGCACCCGCCACAGCTGCACATTCTGCCTCGCCTGATGAGGCTGACAGTTCTGATTCCACTCTAGGCTCACCGACTCGTGCTCTCACCCAGGTTGCCGACCAGCCCAATCGGTGGTGTGTCGACGGGCAATATCAAGTGTATTCAGACGCCAAGTTTCTGAATGATAAAGGAGTCATGACACGGACCCTTACACTGGAGAGGCGGGTCCTTACGGTTAGTCTCCCCACCATGCCAGAGATCCACAATCTCTTTGCCAAACATCGGCTGGAGTGGACAGCGCGTTCTTTGGGCCGTTATAGTGAGGAGTTGGTCCGAGATTTCTACGCCTATTACGTGGCTACTCTCATATCACAGATAGATAGGCGGGCTGACCCCTCCAAACAGGCTCCACTTGATAATGTCCGAGTACGTGGCATTCAGGTCGATATCTCCCTGCCCGCCATCCGTCGGTATTTATACGGCGAGGATGTTGATGCCAACAGGACTCCTTTCACCGCCGAGTTCGACTACCGGTGGCAAATTGTAAAAGATGGACAATTCTTGCGTGAGCCATCACTGAAAGAGACCACCAAGAGGTGGATGGCCATGCACTTGTCTATTGATGGAAAGGGTGCAGACTTGGTAACGGAGCCAAAGGAAGCCATCAAGAAGGCTAACTGACCTTCACGGCTAAGTTCTTATTGTTGATTGTCCGCCACTGCCTTTCCCCTACGGCTGCTGATAATATTCTCACATGGGATCGCGCAGTTCTGATGGCGGCGATGATAGCCGGGTTTGAGGTAGACTTTGCTTGGCTTCTACAGGCGGTCATGCACGAGAGGGATTTCAAGGTCACAACTACTTACCCTTTTCCGTGCATGATATTTTCCTTATGCAGGTTCGCACGAGTGCCCATCTGGCACATTGATCAGTTCAAGACTCCGCTGGGCACTGTTGATATCGGCCTCATCAGGGATAAGGAAAATGAGTTGGCTCTACGCAGAGGGCCCTTTCAAGGGTTGCCTCCACTTGGTGAAAATCTGGCTGATACGGTAGCACATGCTCGCACGGCTACGCAGGCTGCTTCTGAAACCACTAACACTACCCCGGTCGAGTCTATCCCGGGTAGTAGCACTGCCCCGAGCTCCTATCGCTCAGCCCCTTTCCCCGCTCTGGTCCCGCTTACTAGGGTCCAGAAACTAGAGGCACGGATGGCTACACTTCTGTATCACATCCATCCTTGGATGCAGAGGTCTACTGCTAAGGCAGAAGAGCGCTTGGAGAGTAAAATTGTCCAGCACACAGAGCGGAAGATCGCTGAGGTTCATCCGCGCTTGGACTCTTTTGAGTTGCGGGTGCTAGCCCAGCCAGCCCCTTAGGTGGACGTGTCGACCCTTCAGGCTGCGGTCGAGATTCTTCGAGCAGACATTGATATGATCCTAGAGGCTAGGGTGCCTGAGTCTGGTCCCCTTCTGCAGAGCCTGCTGAGGACACAGTGATGGCGGCCTTATTCGCCACTTCTGAGATTCCACTACCTCCCCCCTGGGAGCATGCCAAGAGGCACAAGGGTCGAGGAGAATGAGGCTAGATCACGGAAGAAGGAGAGCCGTGAGATGGAGGCTGCGAGGAGAGCCTTGCTTGCTGATGAGGAGGCGCGTCGGATCAGGGCAATAGAATCAGCTGCTAGGGCATCTAGCTCCAGAGATGTGGCGATAGTGGGAGGCACTGCTGATAGTGTTGTTGCCGATGAGGACACTGCTGAGGGTGTCCTGACTACAGAGGTAGTGGGTTCCGGGGAACCGGACCCACCAGCTTGCTGATCGTCGGCGCTTTGCGCCCCAGGTTTGCTTCACCCACCACTCTCGTATTTCAATTTTTTATGCATTGGGGACAATTGCATGTTTTTTTGTTGGGGGTGGGGTAAATGGAAAGTGAGTTCTAGGATGAAGTCTGAGTAGCCCAATTCACTATCCTCTTTTGGGGTTTTCTTGTCTGTGCTCTTTTTCCCCAAGAGACTTACTATTTTTATCGTTGAACCGGCATTTTTATATCTTGTGTACATAGTTTAACTCTAAAGCATGATGGCTAAAATGATATCCTGATTACATGAAAATGATGCATGACTAGGCATAGTAATTGATAAATGTGTGGCTCTAAGTATGACATAGAGATACACCACTGCATGACCCTAAGTCTAAAATTCGAACTAAGTGTCTCATAATCTGGTAGAGCAATGAGGTGTCAAGTGAGTGTGAGAAAGATTAGAATAGTCCACCATTTGTACTGAGCTAGAACTTGCCTGGTTAGCCCTGCTAAAAGTAAGTTGTAATAGACAATTAGGAAATGATCATAGGACCTTGTTCAATATAGCCAATTTGTAGCCTAACTAAAAAATAAAAAAACCGAATGAAATTAATCCCTCTTTTATGCAAATGATTTGAGCTTAAAATAGACCTTTCTTTTTCACCCCAATTCATCTTTTCTGGGAATAATGTGTTGGCCCTGGTCCCTCCTTGGACATGTGTACCTCAGCTTATGCCAAAAGCATAAGTTGAGGGTGGCTAATGCAGTAAACAACCTTTTCATGGCCCTAACCCAACTTTGGGTATTGTGTACTTTGACTCATGGCAAAGCCATGAGTTTAGGGTGACTATTATGAGGAATGCTCTAGAAAGTGGGGCTGAAATAACAAAGAGAGAGAAAGAACAAAAGTAAAGTGACTCAAGAACCAGTTGAAAGAAAAGGGAATTAAAAAAAATAAAAATAATATACAATAAATACAAGCAAGAAAAGAAGAGAGTCACTTACACAAATGAAGAAAGATGGAAAACTAGCAAGGTGAAAGAATATGAGAAATTGGGCGAAATAAAGTGATAAAAAGTGGTACGTTGAGCCGATATGTCAAGGAGGGAAAAAAGTCACTAAAACTATACCTAAATATACCCTACCTGACCCTGAGCTTATTTTACAAGCTAAGAAAGTCCTATCGTGATCCTAAGAGTTGTATAGCAAACTTAAAGAAGTGAAATTAAGGGCAAGCTTATGGAAATATGTATGAATGAGTTGTGAATTTGTTCTAAGAGTGAGTGTTGAAAAGTAATCCTTATACTCAAACTGAAATCATTGTGTGAAAAATGAGGATGTTATTTTGAATTGAGGACACTAGTTGCAATACCGGAAATATTAGCACCTCGGTGAGAAATTGAAGAGGATAGGTGTCAGTGCGTGGTGAGTCTGTGTCATGGTCTGATTCCACATAATTCAAGCCTAATAGTGCTAACATGCATAGACATGAAGAGACTGATCGGGATTGATAGCCAAATGATTGAGAAAGCTAAAACATGGATACTATTGTACAAAGATTGAGAAAGCTAAAACATGATATACCGTGGTTTCACTGTATTTTGAATGCTTTTTCCTTAAGTTTAGTGTGTGTACAAAAGCCTTTTTGAATTGATTTTTATGTAAGTTTCCCTTTATTTGCAGCAAATCTGTCTAAAGATGAACGCGGAAGTTTTTGAGCAAGAAATGCAAAAAAGTTACCACCTACGGAGCTTGTGATGGTCCGTCGAGCTTGTCACGGTCCGTAGGTGGCATCGTAGAAAAGCTGCTGAAGGAAGATGGGGAAGTCTGACCTAAGTGTAGGATTACGAAGTTCATGACGGACCATCATAGCCACGACGGTCCGTCCTATTGGTTCGTCGTGATGATCAGAGAATTAGTCCCAGTACCCAAATTCCAAGAGTTTAAGTGTTATGGAACGGAGACCCTCGACGGACCGCCGTTCCTGTGATGGTCGGTCATACATGTTCGTCGAGGATAATGAAGAAAGCAGCAGGAGGATTTGTAAAGTATAGGATGACGGAGGCCATAACGGCCCGTCGTGACCATGACGGCCCGTCACGAGGTCCGTCGACTCGGACACGTTTTGACAGATTTTCAGCAATTAGAGTCCTTCTTTTATTAGGTTTTTGTTTTTTTATAAATAGTTGGAAAAACCTCGTTTTGGGGGTTAGACTATCATATAGTTGTTAGACTCTCTTATAGTTAGATTCTCTTATGTTTGACTCGTTGTTAGTAGACTTTGTGATTGTTATAATTTTGGAGAATCTTTAGTCTTCGATTAATTTGAGTAATTAATCCAATTTTTCTGGAATTGATTGTTGGTGCGTTTGTTGATTAATCAAGTGAACTTCTGGATTTTATTCTNAGTGATGGTCCGTCATACCTGTTCGTCGAGGATAATGAAGAAAGCAGCAGAAGGATTTGTAAAGTATAGGATGACGGAGGCCATGACGGCCCGTCGTGACCACGACGGCCCGTCACGAGGTCCGTCGACTCGGAAGCGTTTTGACAGATTTTCAGCAATTAGAGTCCTTCTTTTATTAGGTTTTTGTTTTTTTATAAATAGTTGGAAAAACCTCGTTTTGGGGGTTAGACTCTCATATAGTTGTTAGACTCTCTTATAGTTAGATTCTCTTATGTTAGACTCGTGGTTAGTAGACTTTGTGATTGTTATAATTTTGGAGAATCTTTAGTCTTCGATTAATTTCAGTAGTTAATCCAATTTTTCTGGAATTGATTGTTGGTGTGTTTGTTGATTAATCAAGTGAACTTCTGGATTTTATTCTTTTTCATTGAAGTAAGTGCATGACTTCTTATATTACATATATGAATATTGTGATTATGACTATGGGTAACTAAACTCCATAACTAGGGTTGTGGGAACCATGGGTGAATAATAAGGTAAAATCTAACTAAAATAACAATTCTAGAATAGTGTCTTGCATGTATTGATAATTCTTTCGTTTAGAAGTCTTTTTAACGGATGGACAACGTTAGAACTCGCCTTAATGCTACTTGCCGGACCAAGGAGGTAGATAATAGGAAAAGAATTATCAACATAGATTTAGTGTATACTATCTAATAGGCTAGTATTGATTGGTACGAGGTAATAACTTAGCCAAATATCGAATGCAATGCTTAATATGAGGTAAAGGTAAGGGTTAGTATAGCAACACACGTTCCTGGACCAAGGTGCGGAGTGAAATTTTCTAGATGCCGGACCAAGGATTTAGAAATACATAACTTATCACTTTGCATGCAAGATACTAGGAAAGTATTGTTATAGTTAGAATTATCAAATTAGGAACCTGTGGGGAACACTTAAACCCTAGTTACTTTTATTAATTGATTAAATTCCAACATTTGAATCTGTTAGTTGTCTACTTTAATTTAGCTAGCTATTTTCATTCATTTAGAAATAAAAACCCCCTTTATAGTCTTTGTTTTCTAAGGAAATAATTGACTAAATAATAGTAATAATAGATTGAAGTTAAGTCTGAACTATTTTCCTCGTGGAAACGATCCCAACCTCATTAGTTGGGTTCTTTACTTGATACGACCACTTTACTTCTTATTTAAAAAGTAAGTTTGAGCGTATCATAGTACAACCCCGTTACATGTTCAAGAGGATAATCATCATCATATAATATCATTTATATTGTAGCATCAACATGTTATCATCATATACGCCATTATCATATACATTCATAATATCAACTTCCTAAAGCTTCCATCAAGGTCAACTAGTGCAAGGAATAGGTAGAGTCTCATACCCCTACCTAGGCTAAGTTAAACCTCTCAAGTCATCTTAGTTAGTTTATACTTCATACTTTATTTTAATTTAGGGAACACTTGCCTTAACCGACATAGACCACAAGAGCTAAGTGTGGAATCCGGTGTTGTAAAGCCTTACTCCGACGGAAGGTGGTTTACCGACCAAAGTAAAACCAAACATAAATGTAGTTTTCTAGGTGGATCCACTAGCTAGTCTTCCTATGGGGGCAACATAGTTCAAGAACTAAGAGATAGTATATTCCTCTTGATACCACTTGTAGTTGGGGCTTCCTCTCATGGGAATCCATTGGATGAGTATTCCTCTTTGGGAAGTCAACATCTCATATAGAACTATAGGGCGAATCTTCCTCTTTGGGAAGTCATCACCTCCCATTGTCAAGTTCACTCGGTGATAAGCTAAGTCCCTTTATTGAAACATCTTTAAGCCTTTAATTATCAACCATAGCTTAGTTTTGGTCATAAGGTCTACCGCTTGTATAATCATCATCAGCAATAGCTCAATAAGAATTGCATGAGTATAGTCCTTTCATCACAATTCATATAAGTGAGGTTAACACATTAGCATTTTATAGCATATCAAGGCACACTGATAGTTATCACCATCCTTATATCACATACACCTTAATCAACCTCACAACATAGTTAAGACATTTCAATTCAACATCATACCACCCTATCATCCTAATATAAGGCATACTTCAATATAACATCATGACTTAACCACAATTAATCACAACTAGAAGAAAAGATAGAGATTCCAAGGCTTACCAAGTCTCTTTCATGGTTCATCATTTAGGCCTTACCATAAAACCTCAATTCAAGCCAATTTATATATTCAACATCATAATTCAACAATCACCATGATAACAACACTAGAATAAACACTATAGCACAATTCAATACTAGATCATAACTTAAAATAAGATGCCTAGGTCAACTCACCTTCTAATCTAGATCATCTTCTCAAGACTAGCATTATAGACTACAATTCACTCCAATTTGTTAATGATTATTGTAACTACATCATTTTCTAGTTATATATCTCATAAGCAAGACAATTGAATCAATCACAACCCAATTTGCATCAAGATCAAACTTAGGGTTAAGGTTTAAAGATCACATTATTCAATTTGAATCAAAACATTACAATTAATCATAATCAAGTCCACATACATGTTAATCTATCCATTATATCCTAAAGAAGCCATAAAAACTCAATTTACTACATCAATTTCGTAATTGGATGAAACCCACATGAAAACTCACCTTTTGGAATCCATTTTGAAGGAACCCTTTGAGGAAAGAGTCAAAGGTGAATTAGATCTCATACCTTAACGTTTGATGGTGAATTCGTCTCTTTCCATTCCCCAAAACCTCTCCTAGCTTGTCTTCAATGGTGGTTTCCAATAGAGAGAGAAAGAAGAGATAAGGAAGAGAGTTTATTTGTTAGTTGTGTTTAGATTAAAGAGGGTTGGGGGTATTTATATTGGGGCTTAATCAACTTAATTAGACTCCCTTACATACCTAATTAATCACCTAACCCCCTAAATAATTAAATGAAACTAACTTAAGTTGTGGAGAAACTCGACCCTCACAGACGAGACCCCGAACGACGGGCCATTTGTGAGTCGACGGACTGCCCCCCCTCCCCCCCCCGTCCTGCACTTCGTAGGTAAGTTAAGAGACTGTGCAGGTGAGGGGCTTCCTCGAATTGTCTAAGTGTGGGATGACGGTGGCATTGATGCCCCGTCGATCCACACACAGAGCGTAGCCTGTGGCGTCGATGCACACTACTCAGGCAGTGTTGTCTTTAACTGCAAGGGTCATCCTCAAGGGCCCTGGGTTGGTCCTTGGGGAGTCGTACCTGGACGTTTCAACCACGAAACAACTTAAACAACGATTAGCTACCCTTTCACTATTTTTCATAAATTTCCGACTCCTAGAAGCTAGTAAAATAGGTTAAGGCACGCTAGTACCTCTTTGAACCAACTTCAGGACGTCATGGACTTTCTTGGACGTTTTGTTTCTTAAACTTCCTAAATGACCTATATTCATTAAAATAGGTCTTAAAATAGTACTTAGACCTCATGACACCTATGTTAGGCTTTACGACACGTCTTGGATTTTCAAAGTGTTACAAATACACTTTTAATTCATATTACAAAGAACAATTTATCATTCACATATAATACAAGTTTTATAAACAAAATTTATCGATCGATAATACATTTATCACACATTCTAATATATTTATAATATAATTAGTCAAATTCTTACCAAACAAACATAATATATTATTAAAACAATTATAATACACACGTATTGTATATTTAGTTCACTTTTAATACTATAACATAGTATTATTATGATCTTTTTAAAAACTGATATTAAAGTCTCAAAATAATTGGGCGGTGACATAAGTCTTAAGTATTGAGTGTACGTGACAATTATGTGACTAATGATTAAGAAGTCTTTAGTATTGAGTGTATGGGACGATTATGTGATTAATGATTAAAGATTGTGGAGTTGCACCCCAGTTTATAAGTTGACAGTTTGGTCCACTGAATTAAATGAGGGGTAAAAGGATAAATTAACTAAAACCTAATTCAATCAATTTTGGTGGTTAAATGAAGGGTAAAAGGGTAAATTGACTAAACCAAACCTAATTTAACCAATTTTGGTGGGAGAGAAAAGCCACCATCGAGCAACAAAGGAAAAAAAAGATTTTTGCCCCGCCTCCAGCCGTCGTATTCCTCCTCCTCCTCCTCTTCTTTTGCTCTCGTCTTTGCTTGCTTGCTTGCCTTTCTTTCTCGCTCTCTTCATTTTCTTCTTCTTCTTTTCGTACATTGTGGGTCTTGACTTCTAGTGCTTTGGCTTTCTTCTTTTTTCGTTTCTTCTTCTTGATTCAGATTTAGCTAATCTCAAATAAGTGGACCAAATTTCACCTTGTATCAATTGAAATTACTTATTAAGCGATTATTATTATTATTATTATTATTATTATTTTTATTATTATTATTAATAATAATATTAATATTATTATTATTATTATTATTATATTTATTATTATTATTATTATTATTATTATTACTACTATTATTATTACTATTATTACTATTATTACTATTATTATTATTATTATTATTATTATTATTATTATTAAAATTATTATTATTATTATTATTAGTAGTAGTAGTAGTAGTAGTAGTAGTATTAGTATTAGTATTAGTATTAGTATTAGTATTATTATTATTATTATTATTATTATTATTAATATTATTATTATTATTATTATTATTTTTTGGGAACTAAAAATTTTATTAATTACCATGGAAAACATTACAATTCAAGCAGCTAACACAACATGCTTTGATCTCAAACAAACTCCAAACTACCTACTACACTACTAAGTATTGCTCAAAATTTCCATTGACTTACACCTTTTGTAATACTAGAAGAAGCTCTAGCAATAGTTACATAGGCTATCTCTTTAGCTATATTTTCCTCCATTTTGCTCTTGTGCTCAAATATTCTGTTGTTTCTCTCAATCCACAAACCATAGACACCTTCAGTCATTACAATCTTGAATAGTTGTACTGTTGAACTCTTCCCTTTCCCATGTTGAATACACAACTGCAGACACTGTCCCCATGACATTGAGAAAGGATTTTGTTGATCTATCCATCCTAGTAGTCTCTCTCACAGCTTCCTGGAAAATTGACATTGTAAAAACAAATGCTCTGTACTCTCTTCAGCATTCTTGCATAACACACAGATCTTGTCTACAACAACTCCCCATTGAGTTAGTCTATCAACTGTTACTAGCTTTTGATTCATCATAATCCACATTGTGAAGTAAGCTTTAGGTCTTGCTGCATTGTTAAACATGAGACAATTCCATACAGACCTTTGTTGCTCTCCTTTCATGTAACAATATATTTGCCTGATCATCCCTTTTCCCTTATCTTGTACTTGCTGAACTTGATCAACTATATGATTTGCATTCATTACTTTCTTTATCATCCAGCTTGCCTGGTTTGTCATCTGCCAGTCACTCTGCCCCTTTATAGAATATGCATGTATCCATTTCATCCATAACTTGTCTTCTTTGTTTGCTAAGTCCCAACACAATTTAGCTACTGCAGCTCTATTCCAAACTTTCATATTAATCAATCCCATACCACCTTCATATTTAGGACAACACACTTTTTCCCATGCTATTAGAGCCTTTTTTGTAACATAACCAACCCCTGACCACAAATAACTTATACAAAGACCTTCAATCAATTTAATTATCTTTGTAGGAATAATGTGCCCAGTATGACTGCACTCCAAACATTACAGTCTTAACTAGTTGTGTTCTTCCTGCATAAGACAATTTTTTTGTTGTCCATGAGTTGATTCTTGCCATGATTTTGTTAATAAGAGGGTACCACTGGAGTATAGACAACTTCTTTGATGAAAGAGGCACCCCCAAGTATTTAAAAGGTAGCTCTTCCATTTTGTAGCCAAATTGTACTACAATTTGCTGCCTCACCTCCATCTGAACTCCACCACAATATATTGAGCTTTTAGTAAGATTTGCCTGCAGTCCAGAAGCTTGAGAGAACTCTAAGAAACATCCTTGAAGTGCCTTGATGGAGTTAAGATCACCTCTAGAAAACAGTAACACATCATCTGCAAAACATAAATGTGTGATATCTAGCATAGAGCATTTAGGATGATTGTCACGACCCAAAACGGGCCGCGACTGGCACTCACACTCATCCTACTATGTGAGCGAACCAACCAATCTAATCCCCAACATTTTAACCATCAATAACAAAATATAATGCGGAAGACTTTAACTCATTAATGAAAATCGATTACATAACTTATAAAAACTCAATACTATTTATTCCCAAAACCTGGAAGTCATCACCACAAGAACATCTATCCTCAAATTACTAATCTAAGAGTATCTAAGAAGCTAAAATAAGTAAAAAGCTAGTCCATGCCGGAATCTCAAGGCATCAAGACATGAAGAGGAAGATCCAGTCCAAGCTAGAAGCAATAGCTCACCCTGAAATCTGGCTTGATGAAGACTGGCTAGAGTTG
>NC_028643.1:21340510-21341317 GCF_001406875.1 Solanum pennellii
ATCCTACTATGTGAGCGAACCAACCAATCTAATCCCCAACATTTTAACCATCAATAACAAAATATAATGCGGAAGACTTTAAGTCATTAATGAAAATCGATTACATAACTTATAAAAACTCAATACTATTTATTTCCATAACCTGGAAGTCATCACCACAAGAACATCTATCCTCAAATTACTAATCTAAGAGTATCTAAGAAGCTAAAATAAGTAAAAAGCTAGTCCATGCCGGAATCTCAAGTCATCAAGACATGAAGAGGAAGATCCAGTCCAAGCTAGAAGCAATAGCTCACCCTGGAATCTGGCTTGATGAAGACTGGCTAGAGTTGCGGCTGAGTTGAAGACGATGGCACGGTTGCTGCGCTCCACAAATGACAAAGAAAGAAACATACAAGTAGGGGTCAGTACAAAACACAAGTACTGAGTTGGTATCATTGGCCAACTCAAAATAGAAAACAGTATATATCAGATAATATCATAAATCAACTACAATACTCAACATGTAGCAACAACAAGTTCTATAATCATTAATAAGCACCGCCAAGTTCATCCATGAGGATTCAAGCCTCAATACCATACCCATTTGGGAATTAGGTTCATTAGATTGAGTATATTAACATCATTCAAGATTCATTATCTTTATTTCTCTCGTGTCGGTACGTGACACTCCGCTCCATATACTATCCTGGTGTCGGAACGTGACACTCCGATCCATATACTATCCTGGTTTTAGAACGTGACACTCCGATCCCCTAATTCTACGTGTCGGTTCGTGACACCCGATCCCCTAATTCTATCCTGGTG
>NC_028643.1:21341984-21358413 GCF_001406875.1 Solanum pennellii
GCCTGTGACGGTCCGTCACGACTGTGACGGTCCGTCCTGCTGGTCCGTCACAAAGTTCACAGACTAAATTTCTGTGGAAGATGTGTGACGGTCCGTCGTGCCCACGACGGTCCGTCCTGCCATTCCGTTACGAAGTTCAGAGAGTCGATTTCAGTACCCAATTTTCAGAATTCTAAGTGTTTTGGAACGAGACCCCCTCGACGGTCCGTCGTGCCCATGACGGTCCCTCGTGGGATCCGTCGTCTCAGCCAATTTTTCCCGAAATAAAATCTGCTGCTCAAAACGACTAAATAGGTCGTTACAATGATACTTAAATGTTTTCTCTTCTTTAAGTCCCTTGAGAAGTCTACTAAGATATTCCATAGCTATAGCAAACAAAAAAGGTGACATTTGATCCCCTTGCCTGAGTCCTTTAGCTGAATCAAATCTTTGAGTAGTCTGTCCATTAACCACAATAGTGTAATTCAGTGTCTTGATATAATGCATTACCCATTGAGTAAACATATCAGGAAAACCCAAGCCCATTATCACTTACTCTAAGAATGGCCATTCAACTGAATCATAAGCTTTCTGCAGATCAATCTTAAGCATACTTCTAGGAGAAATATTCTTCCTAGTATAAGCCTTGACCAATTCATGAGCCAACAAAATATTATCTGAAATTTTCCCCTTGGTATGAATCCAGCTTGACTATCACAAATAACAGTATGAATAACATCATGCATTCTGTGTGTTATCACCTTTGAAATGATTTTGTATAGAACAGTACAACAAGCAATTGGCCTATACTCCTTCACATTTTTAGGACTTTGTACTTTTGGAATTAAAGAAACGAGAGTGCAGTTGAAAGGCTTAAACAACTTCCCTGTTGTGAAGAAACTTTGGACAGCCTCAATGATATCATTTTTGATGATCTTCCAAGTATACATAAAGAAAAAAGCATTATAGCCATCTATACCTGGAGCCTTATCATTCCCAATAGATTGTAATGCTGCAAATATCTCCTCTTATGTTATTGTAGCACATAATCGAATTCTTTGCTGTTTTGACAATACAACCCCTCTTTTCATCACCTGAGCATTTATAGCTGGAAGTTTACCTGCTGAAGTTCCCATAAAGACTTTTGTAAAACAAAAAAAACTCCTCTTGAATCTCTTGAGGTTCATACAACATCCTTCCATCTATAGATAAAATATTTCTAATATGTTTCTTTTGAGTTCTCTCCTTTATCACTGAACTAAAGTATTTGTTATTTGCATCTCCCAACTGAATCCATTTTTCCCTTGCTTTTTGTCTTAGAGCACCTTCCTCTATCATTGACCACTTTTCCAGCTTTATCAGTAACTCTTTTTCCTTAGTAGTTAACTCATCATTTGCCTGACTGTATAGCTGTTCTGAATCTCTGCAAGTTCCCTTCTAGCCTTCTCAATATGTTGGCCTATAAATTGAAACTCTCTTCTATACATCGTCCTCAGTACTGGCTGGAGGGCCTTCAACTTGTACCAAATCTTCTTCATTACACAATTGTCTTTCTTCTGTTTCCAGACTTTATCCACCAATTCCAAAAAAGAATCATGTTCAATCCAGTAATTAAAGAACTTAAAACTTACTCTTACCTGATGTTGAGTTTGTTGTAGTAACAATTGCATAGGGCTATGATCAGAAACACCTGGATTCCCATACTTCAAAGTAACATGACCCCATTTTTCCATCCATGCATCATTCCCAAAAGCTCTATCAATACTACTTGAAATTCTAGCATTACCAGTCTGTTTGTTGTTCCAAGTATAGTAGTTACCTTTCCATTGTATTTCATTGATGCCCATGTCTTTAACACATTCTGCAAAATCCCTTATCTCATTCAAAGTAACAGGAGCCCCAGCTAGTCTATCTTTAGGTGACAGAAGAGCATTAAAATCTCCTATTACGAGCCATGGTTGAGATATACTTTGTGCCAACAAGTTCAGATCAATCCAAAAACTTTTCATCTGCTCTATAGTATTAAAACCATATACCACTGTGAGATCAAATTGATATCCTTTACTTCTTTCAGTTATATGACAATGAATCATTTGACCTGAGCTATTTATTAACTTGATTCCATACCAATTTTCATCCCATATTATCCAAATCCTACCATTTGAAGCCTCCCTATAATTATACATAATCCCCCATTCTGGAGCTATTCCTTTGGTTGTAGCTTTAACATTAAACTCTTATTTCAATTAACCCTGCCAATGAAACCTTATTGTTCTGTAAAAACAGTTTTATCTCCTTTTGCTTATACCTTTTATTCATGCCCCTCACATTCCAGAAACTCCACTTCATTAGCAAGTTTTTGAAGCTCCACCTCTATCAATAGGTAGTGAAGCAAGCTTGCTATGCATGAGACTCTCAAAGCCATTTCTAATTTGTATAGCTGATAATATAGGAAAATTGGACAAACTGAATTCTAGATGCTTACTTCCAGTACTAGGCCTTAGATTAATTTCTGGTGTTTATTTAATTTGTTCCTGCTCTTTTCCTTACTCTATCCCTTGTTTCTCCTCCTGTGCAATAGTATTATTATCCTCTGCTAGTTGTTCTGGTACCTTTTCTTGTTCAGCTTTCCTCCCCTGTTGTTGGATTGGTCCTTTGTATTGCCAAGTTTGTGTTATTTTTTTCCATGGCCTTCTCTTCTTTGATAGCTCCTCCATTGTTGATGATTGACACTGATGTCCAATCTTCTGACATTTATCACAATATTAAGGCTTCCACTCCATCACAACTTCCTGCATAAAGGTTCTTCCATTTGGATCCATAACTGTTATTTGCTGAGGTATAACTTTAGTAACATTGACTTCAATGAGCATTCTAGCATAGGAAATTCTTGTTTGCTTTGTGGTACATTCATCAGCAAATAAAAGGAACTCCAATAGCACTAGCGATTCTACTCAAAGATCCCACTTCCCAACAATTAAGAGGTAACTTTGGAAAGTTAACCCATAGTGGAATTTCAGCTAAGAACTCATTTCCAAAGTCAAATTCAGGACACCATTGTTTCAGTATAATAGGTCGATTACTTATAGTATATGGCCCAGAATATAGTATTTCATTCATGTCACTCAGCTTCTTAAACTTAATTATGTAGTACCCTTCTTCATGAAGAAATACATCAGGTTTATCCACTTTTGACCAGTTCAACATTATGTACCTGTTCATTGTATTATACCCAGAACATTCTCCAATTACATATGCAATGAGTGCACATTTCCACTTATCTTCTTCATCCTGTACCTCTTTTTCTTCCAGCTGAGCCATTGTTTGTCCATTCACTATTTGTGGAGGAAAATAAGACAAATGCATTCCATTGTTAGCTGCACGGTTATTCTTAAACATATTAACCCAGGGTTCCTTATATTCCTTGCTCGTTTCTTTTCCATTGCCTCTATTACTACCGGCATCTTCAGTATTTCCATCTATCTTACTGGTTCTATTCTTTTTTTTTTCTCTTCCTTTTCATTCAATTGTTAATTTCACAGAGTGACATCTTTTACTCTCTTTCTCTTTTCTTTTCAACATTCAACTCTTTTCATAACCATTTTTGGGTTTTTACTCATAATAGACACCCTAAATTCATGTATTTTACATGATTTGAGGTACATAATACCCGAGGTCAGGTTAGGGACAATACGAGGTCATCTTCTGCATTAGCCACCCTCAACTTACATTTTTGGCCTAAGTCGAAGTGCACATGTCCAAGGAGGGACCAAGGCAAAAAAATATTATACCCTGGGAAGGTGAGTTGGTGATAAAAAATAGGTCTATTATAGGCTCAATGGATTTGGATCAAAAGGGATAAAGATTTTTTTTGGTTAGCTTCATTTTAGGATAGTTTTTTGCTAATTCAAGCAGAGGCCTATGATCCTTTCCTAGTGTTCTAACACAGATTCCCTTTGCAGGACTAACTAGGAAAGTTCTAGCTAGGTACCAAATGTGGAACACTCCAAACTCCTCACACTCTCTTGAGACCTCATTACACTATCTGATTGTCAGATTTCCCAGATTAGGTGTTAGTTGAGGGACATGCAGTGGGTGCCTATCTATGTCATTCTTAGAGCCAACACATTCAACTCATTTTCACCTAATCATGCAAACACTTTCTAGGATGGGATATCATTTAATTTCAGCCATCATGCTTCATATTTCATGCTTTTATACTTTGTAACGACATATGCCAGTTCAACTAAATTAACCAGTCTCTTGGGGAAAAAGAACACAGGCAAGAAAACCCAAGAGAGGATTGTGAGTTGTGTTACTCAGACTTCACCATAAGACTCACATTCCATTGACCCCACCCCTAACAAAAAAACATGTCATTGTCCCCATTGCATAAAAAACATAAGTATATGGTGGTAGGTGAAGAAAACCTGAGGCGCATAGCGCAAACGATCTCTCAAAAAGTGTGCCGGTCTGGTTTCTCGAAACCCACATCATCAGTACTTGGGTCACCCCAGTTGTGCCCACATCAATATCTATCGTACCCTAATCTGGCAGGCCTCCTTATCTACCAAAAACGCCCTCATAGCAGCCTCGAGATCCATCCTCTCTTTATTCCTAGCACGGGCATCATCTCCTGCCTCAGTAGTGCGGCTAGAACGGGCCTCTTGGCTCAACTACGTGGCTCAGGCTTAGGCTCAGCAGAAGGCTTGAACAAAGCATCAAGCATTGTGTCCCCTGCTAGCTTGATAGGTACACTTCCTGGTTCCATCCCCCTCATTCCAAAAATGGAATCTACATTAGCATGCAAACTAGCAACCGCCTCTTGAAGAGTAGTGAAGTCTATCGTGGGGGCTGGGAGGGCTAGCACAAAAATCAAAGGCATTTAGTCATTGATGTACCGCTAGAATTTTTCGCTTAGTCTGCTGGGCCACCCTCTTCTCAATGCGGTCCTCGGCCTCACTCAGGGACCTCTGCATGTAAGGCTTCATGTGGTGGAGTAGGGTGTCCATGTGTGCCTCCAACTTCTATACCCTCGCTAAAAGAACTAGTGCTACAAATGGTAGTGTGGCTCGGGATGAGTTGGGGGCCCTGCTGGCAGCATGAGTAAAGTCAGTCGGGGTGGTTTCAGCAGACTCAGATATAGCAGGAACAACCCCTTAGGCTAACTCCACCGTCTCCACCAAATTCTTGCTCAATGGGGTAACCTCAATCCTAGGCCCTCTTCGTGGCCCCGCTACGTTGGACTCATCCTTGATGAGATATATATCGACTATCCCTGCCGGGTGACATAGTGTGTCACAATGCCAAATGGGTACCCCGACATCCCTACAAAGCTGGAAGATCAAACAAGCAAAGGGGTAAGTAGAAGAGGTCTTGAAAGCACTCTCATGTATCACTGATATAAGCACCCGTGCGTAGATTATCTCGAACCCTGCTACCATGGCTGCTACTAACACGGCTCTATCCCAGGTAAGGACATTATAAACATTCGTAGGCGATATTTGGTAGTGGACCAGCAACCAGAAAAACTTTGACATAAAAGTGAGGGTGGCCTTCTTAATTAACCTCGGGTGTCTAACACGCAGTCAGCCCTCTCACCGTCAGTTGTCACATGTTGGGCCAGTCATTTCTTAATTCTCTTCCTCTGCTCAGTGATTCTTTGAAACGCGACACTTTTGACAGCGTCCCACCTTTAGTCTAATTCTGAAGTCATGGGGGCCCATTGTGGCACAGTGGTTGGGCCATATCGGAATCGACAGAGGGTGGCCTCCGAGATGTCAACTCGGCAGCCCCGGACTAGTACTGAGGTGAGCGGGTCCTGTTTGGAAGGTCTCGTCTGCCTATCGATAGAGCCTCTAAGAGTAGCTACATAAGAAGCATGGAACTCCATGACTATTTACTCACTGTTGGTATCCAGACTCTAAGACATCCAATCTAGCTTGTGCCTGTTAAACAATCTGTGCACCCCGGGAACCGTGTACAAACTCCCTATAAGAACTCGGCGCTCTACAATCACCAACCGAGTCATCACCCCCTTCTCATTCAACATTTTGGCGTCCCTATATACCTGGTGTTTCCCATCGACGCACCACCGATTGGATTCCTCTTCAACGGGTGAGAACTCATTTGCTCGGGGTTTGGGTGCAGACTCTAAGCTATCAGCCTTATCAGACAAGGTTTGGTTGTTTGGACCTTTGACCTCGTGGATCCTTGATATGCGGAACCAGAGGCAGTGGCCTTATTTGACCCAGAAAATTGGGCCAACCCTTATACAAAACCAGATTCGGAGCTTTATCCTCCTTCAGAACTAGAGGTCGCCCCAATCAGTGAGTCAGTCAGTATGCGCTTATCATTAGACTAGGATGCAGTGACTATGTCGGGAACCACATTCAGGGGGTACCCCTAGTGACTCGTGCAGTTGGTGTTGGGTTTGTGGCACCCGAGGGAACGTATTCTGGATCTCTCTCGTTATCAAAGTTTGCAACCATCTGACAAGACAGGGCCATTGACTTGGACTTTCCCCTGGAGTAGACGATATCTTGCTTAGGAGTCATTTGTACCAGTACAACAGTTGTTAGTCTCATTTCAACAATACTACACGCCCGAAAAACATCGGGCGAAGACAATTTAAAAAATCAACAACACAGTTCAGTTCTGCAGAGTTATGTCAATGAGCACAATGGACGGTCCATCGATAGGGTCCGGCGTCTGACACTTAGAATTATTCAAATTGATCAAAAAGTTTATACTTCTTAGATCAAAATGACGGACGTACAGAATGGTCCGTCGATCAATCTACGGACCGTAGTCCACTTCCGTCGTCTAACACTAAGAATATTTTTAGAAATTAGTGAAAACAGGTTCTCTAAAGGAAACAAAAGACGTGCAGAACGGTCCGTCGATCAATCAATGGACCTAGTCCACTTCTGTCGTTTCAGAGTTCAACAATCTTAGAGTGATTCAATCGACGGACCCCATCGACGGTCCATTGAAGGGGTCTCGTACTATTGTCCTGAGACAAACTTCATGCCAATTTTCAAGGTCAAATTTTGGGACCACTTTAGACCCACTCAAGTTTAGACATAACATTTTAACAACCAAAAGACCATTTCGTCATTCCTAGAGTTTTGTTTTCAAATATATTTGGCGACAGTACGAAACCGTAAGTCGATATTTGCAAAACACAACAACACTACCCACAATTTAGAAAGGTTATAAGGCGACCCAACCACATTCTTTTATTCTGAGGGACGTAATATACGAGTTATTAGCATGCTATTATCAATTAACTTAGTCCCTCAGTCAAGACCCACATCCGAATTTATGTTAAACAACTATGAACCAAAATTCAAAGTGTAAAGGATATAAAAATACCTTAACTTCAGAGTGGTATGGTTGTAAGAGGAACTTTCAAACAGTACCCTATGTTCCTGAACTTGATCATCGACCGAAGAAAAACGGAGAGGCAAGAGAGTTTGGGAAGGAAGAGTTTGGGGAATTTGAAGGATTCTGATTTGGGAGAGAAATGGAATATGGGAGGATGATGGTTTGTCATAAAGGAAAGAAATAAAGGGATAAAACGGTTTTGGAAGGGAATTTTAAAAGAATTTGAAGGTTGGAATGAATATGAACCGTTATTTCCTTTAATATTAACAGTCGAGTCGGGTTTGGTCACTAGCAGTTAGGATCTATTAAACCCCATTTACGGTCCGTAGGGCAGTCGACGAACCGTCGACTACGACCGTCGTTTGAATCTAGACTTAGAAAATTTAAGAGACATACCTGGGATCCATGGACACCATCAATAGTGTGTCGAATGAATGACGGTCCATCGATGGGGTCTGTACTATGAACCATGCCATTTCCTACTGTTTTTTATTTGGTCCCTGCACATGTTACACCCATTAGGCTATTCTTTTTGTGTGTCTTTTTCTAGACACTTTTGAGACACAGACCCTATACTAATCTCTAGACAACACTAGCACACAAGCAAGAACGAATCTTCCGCTCTGACTGACTATCTGTTGAGGGTGAAAGGTTGTGCTCATATCTAACTGATTACCCAGACCATGTTGTAATGCCTTCGAAAAGTGAGAAGTAAATAGTGAACCTCGATCTGATATGATAGAAATAGGAACTCCATCTAGTCGCACAATCTGACTAATATAAAGCTCGGCTAACTTTTTTGTCGTCTACTTCAGCTGAACCGGAATGAAGTGGGCAGACTTGGTCATCCTATCAACAACAACCCAAATAGAGTCATAACCACCCACTATGGTAGGCAAACCCACAATAAAGTCCACAGTAATCACCTCGCGCTTCCAAGATAGGAATAAGCATCCTCTGATATACACCCCTGGGCCGCTGGTACTCACACTTGACCTGCTGGCAAGTCAAACACCTCAAAACAAATTCGAAAATATCCCCATACATCCCACACCACCAGTATTGCTGACTAAGATCATGATACATCTTCACAACCCTCAGATGGATGGAATATCGAGAACAATGGGCCTCCTCGAGAATCAATCTAATCAAATCGCCCGTCTTAGGCACACAAATTCTTCCTCCAATCCTCAAAACACCATAGAAATCAAGGACAACCTCCCTTGCTTCCCCTCTCAATACTTTGTCTCGAATGAGGCATAACTTCTCATCATCAAAGTGGTGTGCACAAATCTGCTCGACTAAAGAAGACCGAGCCTCAATAAACACAATCATCCCATCATTCTCTTCTAAAATCTACAAGAGGAAAAAACTATTAGCTAATATTTGCACAACTCTAGCCAATGGTCCCTCCTAAATACTAAGTGCTGCAAGACTCCCCATGCTAGGAGTCTTCCTACTCAGAGCATCGGCCACAACATTGGCCTTCCCTTGATAATACAGAATGGTCACATCATAGTCCTTCCTCAACTCAAGCCATCCCCGTTGCCTCAAGTTCAAATCCCTCTGACTGAAGATATACTGAAGACTCCGGTGATTAGTGAAGATCTCACAATGCACCCCATACAAATAATGACGCCATACTTAAATACAAATACCACAGCTGCCAACTCCAAATCATGAGTAGGGTAGTTCTTCTCATGGGACTTCAATTTCCTAGAAGCATAAGCAATCACTTTCCCCTTCTGCATCAACACACCACCCAATCCAACTCCTGAAGCATCACAATACACAGTAAATTCTACACCCTCCTCAGGTAGAGTCAACAAAGGAGCTGAAATCAACAAAGTCTTGAGCTTCTTAAAGCTCTCCTCACATTTATCAGACCACCGAAAACCCACACCCTGCCGAGTCAATCTAGTCAATGGAGATGCAATACTAGAGAAACTCTGAATAAATCATCGATAGCAGCCTGCCAATCCTACAAAACTCTGAATCTCAATAGGTGAAGTAGGTCGCGTCCAGCCTCTAACTGCCTCAGTCTTGGCCGGATCTAGTCTAATATCCTCCTTGGACACCACGTTTCCCAAGAATGTCACAAAAGTACGCCCGAAGTTACACTTTGAGAACTTGGCATAGAACTTCTCTTCTCTCAACCTCTGAAGTACAATCCTCAAGTGTCAGACATAGTCTTCCTCAGTCTTGGAGTAAACAAAGATGTCATCGATGAAAACAACCACAAAAGAATCAAGGTATGGTCGAAACCACCATTCATCAACTCCATGAATACAGGGGCATTAGTCAATCCGAAGCATCACTAGGAACTCATAATGCCCATTATCGAAAAGTTTTCTTAGGGATATCTAATGCCCTAATCTTCAACTGATGATGCCCAGACCTCAAATCAATCTCAGAGAACAATGATGCTCCCTGTAGCTAACCAAATAAGTCATCAATACGCGGAAGAGAATACTTATTCTTCATCGTTACCTTGTTCAATTGTCTGTAATCAATACACATCCTCGTAGTCCCATCCTTCTTCTTCACAAATAATACAAGGAACCCCACTAGGGAAAATAATACACTTACTCAATAAATCCTACAACTGATCCTTCAACTCTTTTAACTCTGCTGGAGCCATACGATAGGGAGGGATAGAAATTGGCTTAGTGACCGGCTCCAAATCAATAGGAAAATCAATATCCCTATCGAAAGGAACACCTGGAAGATTAGAAGGAATACATTGAGAAACTCCTGAACCACGGGAACACAATCCATGAGAGGTGGTTCAAAACTAGTATCTTGAATGAAAGCTAAGTAAGACAAACACCCTCTCTCCACCAATACCTGATCACAGATAAAAGAGATGACCATACTAGGATAAAAACCACTAACTCCCTTCCACTCAACCCTCGGAACACCAGGCATCGCTAATGTCACAGTCTTAGCATTACAATTAAGGACTACATGATAAGGATAAAGCCAATTCATACCCACGATAATATCAAAGTCTACCATCCCAAAATGATTAAGTCCTGTCATACCCAGCCAAATAAACAAGACAGGATCGATACACTCAATCCACCATTAAGGGCTCACCCACGGGTGTAGAAACACGAATAGGTACAGTCATGTTATCACATATCATATCAAATTCAGCAGCAAAATAGGTAGATACATAAGAGAATATAGACCCTGGATCAAACAACACAGACGCAGGTCGATAACATACAGGGATGATACCTATAATAACAACATTTGAGGTTTCCGCCTCAAGTCTCCCTGTGAAAGCATAACAGTGACCCCCTCGTCCACCTCTTGCCTGAGTGGTACCTCTACCCCCCACTATGCTGAGCTTCAACACCTCTACTAGAAACTCTACTACCTCTTCCTAACTGAACTATGCCACGACCTCTACACTGCGGTGCCGATGGCCTAATAAAAAATGAAGAGCTAGGTTGTGGCCCATCACGACCCCTCTGAGAAGTACACTGCCGCATAAGGTGATCAGTATGTCTACAAGTAAAGCAAAATCTATGTCCTGGGAACTCTTGTGTGGACCCTGAAAACCCACTATAATTAACACGCCCTGTAGGTCGCTGTTGTGAACCTCGTACGAGCCTTGTCCCGGGCTATAAGAATCCCTAAATGTCAGACCACCCTAGGATGTCGGCATAGATGCACGAATGGGTCCCGCTGCTGAAAGGAACCACTCCCTCTTTGGGATCCCCCTACGTACAGATGAGGCATCATGAAACAAACCTGAGGTACGGGACCTCTTAGGGTACCCAAACTCGTCTCTATCCATTAATTCTGTCTCTTTAGCGGTTCTCACAATGGACTGAAAAGAATCCCCCTCTCTAGATTCTGAAACACAGCTGACCTGATATGATAGAGAAAGTCAATCCCCTCACAAATATGCGGATCCTCTCTGTCTCATCTGGAATAATGGCCAACGCATGCCTAGACAATTGGCAAAAAGGCGCCTCATACTATATAACCGATAGACCATCCTATCTCAGATTCTAAAACCTCAAGAGACTCTCCTCTCTCATACTCCAAGGGATAAAACGATCATGGAATGCACTAGAAAACTTTTCCAAAGTCACTAGAGGAATCTAACTGGCAGTTCCCCGAATAAGTCCTTCACCACTCCCTCGATGGCCCATGAAGCTGGAGTGTAGCATATCGAACCCCATATGACTCAGGTAATCCAACCACCTCTAGAAACTCTCGGCATGTATTCAGAAAGTCATGAGCATCCTCACCCTTCCCACCCTGAAACTGAGGTGGGTGCATCTTTCGAAATCTCTCATACCTACGCTGCTCATCCATTCTTAGAACAACCACCGGTGCAACTTGACCCCCAACTTCTGGTGCAACATCATTCTGAACCGCGGGATTCACTGGTATCTTCCCCACCGCATCTTGAATAATTGGAGCTTGCTGCTGCTTTTGGGTCTGATCCCCCTCTCTAGTATGAGAGTCACGTGGTGTGGCGATCGCACCACCACCTTGAGAAAAGCCCTCTTGAACACTTAACACCCTCAATAGTGTATCCTGAAGCAAAGTTGTGACTACAGGTTGTGGAGGAACCTGGTCCTCTCTGTCATCAATCTGGGGCTCTAGAGAGACCTCTTTAGCACAACTTCTCACAGGTGCTGCTCCAATTACATGACCCCTGGCTAGTGTCGTACCACGAGAACGACCTCTATCTCGAGCTCTACACCTACACCTAGCTGGAGCCTCAAAAACTGCCTCGGGAAGTGCTTCCCCTTTACCACCACTAACATTTGCTCTTGTTCTTGTCATTTGTCAAAAGAGTATACAACAACTCATTACTAAAGAAGGTAACCACGCACGATGAGAAAGAATGAACAAAAGAATGTTTCCTAATAGTCTTTGTAACCTCTCAGAGATAAGTACAAATGTCTCTGTACTTATACTTGAGACTCTTTGTAGACTCGGCTTGTAAACACGTGAGATCTATGAACCTGGGCTCTGATACCATTTTGTCACGACCCAAAAATGGGTGTGATGGCACTAGTCTTATCACACCAAGACAATTCAGCCTAAAACTCAAAATCTAACAATGTGAAGAAATAAAAAATAACAATCCAACAACTGTTTCTATTATGAAAACCAGTCATCTTAATTCAATCCCCAAAACCAAGTTGTCACGTGCACAAGCCTCTAATGTAAATATTAAAATTGAAACAAAATATGAGTCTAAAATGAAGTTGTCTCTCAAGTAAAAACAAAGTCATAACCTTTAGTACGAAAGTTCGTTGAGATGACAAGCAGCTATCTCAATCCTCCACAAGATACCTCAGAAACGAAGAGAATGGGATGTATCACGAAGGTGAGGGATTGTAACCTACAAAACTTGTATAAGCAAGGGGTGAGTATCAAACCACGCGGTATCCAACAAGCAAACCTCTAAACACAATTTAAGTGAACAATATATGGGTACTCCATACACCCTATCTGAACCTCCTCCTTACAGCCTAACAATTCACCATTTAACAAGCACACAACTCAACACCCACACTCTATCAGTTTACCTGTTCTCGATAAAAATTCAATATTGAACAGTCACAAGATTCACAAAAAACACTCACAAGATCAGCAAAACACGTGTTCAACTTCATCAATATTAAAAATATGTAATGTCATGAGATGGTAATGTCAAGTATAGTGATGCATGTCGTACCTAATGATACACACCCGTTGTCTCTCAGTCTTGGAGCCATGTGGGACATATATGTCCATGCACTTGTAGCGACGTACGACACGACCCTCGATAATAGTAACCGTCGCGGCGCGCGATACGTCCCTTAAAATATAATATCCATCGCGGCGCGTGATACGACCCTCGAAATGGTACATACTCTTAATACATTACTCTTATCATATCCATGTCTTTGATGTAATTCAAATGACATACTCAAATGAAAATGAGGAGCTAACAATTTTGATAACAAAGCACAATTTACAACAAGGAATACAACACCAACAAATAGGCATCAAGTCTCAAAATCATTCTCAATACCACAAAAGGAAATGTACGTATTTCATAGGGGTTAGATATCCACTTGCCTTAGCTGATCGAATAATCACTCCGGGACTTGAGCCTTCCTTCTCCGTTGAGCTTCCGACTCGATGGAATCTATTCAAGTATATATATTCACAATAAGGTTTAGAAACTAAAATACCCACATTATTATGTGTTTAACCTTGACCTAAACACTTAACTTTATAATTAAATTCTTAATTTTTTGTGCCAACTAATATTTCAACTATCATAGTTTTCCAAGTTTCAATCCTAGGATTAAATTTCAATTATTTCCTTTCCAATATCATAATTCGAATAATATTCACTCAGTACCATAACAATAATATTGAATTACACATGTCAACCTATCAAAAATTGAATCATAATATAATGACAAAAATATAAATTTCACACCACTAATTTAATTAGAGCAGTACTACATAGAATTAATCCATTTTTCCCTTCTCTTTGGCACATTTTTATCCCAGCCAATCATTGGCTCATTATGTCAATTGATTGGATCATCATTTAGCAATATGCATTAACCCCAAATATGGCCTTATGCCAGAACATGGCCACAATTCCTTAGCAACATAAAACAATATACTTTTCTTAACATCAATCTCTTAATTAATTTACAATATTAACCAACAGACAAACATATCATATGGTCTAGTATTGTCCATCTGTCGTTGATTTACATGGAAGTCATTGCCAATCATCACATCTTAATATTTAACAATTTTGGCGACAATTAATAATAATAACCATAGTGCTACATTATACCCACCAAATAAATTTTATATAAAGTAACTAATGCATACCTACAAAGAATTGAAGATGGTCGAAAGAGTATCTGGAAGAATTTTTTTTCCTCTTCGATTGATGCTGTGCTAGGTTACGTTATTCCTCTGCCTTTTTTCTGTGTTTTTTTACTCTTCTTTTAATTAAAATAATTAATTGTATATTAAAACTCACAAAATCTACTAACTTATATTTAATACATGTCCCTAATGGTATAAGGTCTTAAATAAATATCACTTTAGCCCGCTAACAATCGATTAAGTCATAAAACTACAATCACCCAACAATTAATAAAATCATGTTGAACGAATACTGAAATTTTCAAGAGTGATGCCTCAGGTCATTACATTATCCACCACTAAAACCATGTTCGTCCTCGAACATAATGTAAAAAGAAGTGCCTGAAGCTTCAAAAAACTGAGGATATCTAGCACGCATGTCAAACTCTGTCTCCCAAATTGCCTCCCCAACTGATCGGTGCTTCTATTGCACCTTCAGTGAAGTAATCTCCTTGGTTCTTAGCTTTCGAACATGCCTATCAAGAATAGCTATAGGCTCCTCCTCATATCTCAAGTCGGGACCCTACTCTACATAATCAAGTGAAAGCACATGAGATTCATCCGGAATATACTTCTGAAGCATAAAGACATAAAAAACAGATGGACTGCCGACAAACTAGGTAGCAAGGCCAACTTGTAGGACACCTCTCCCACTCGTCTTAATATCTCAAAAGGTCCAATAAATCTAGAACTATGCTTGCCCTTCTTTACGAACCTCATCACACCCTTCATGAGTGATACTCGAAGCCAAACATGATCACCCTCCATAAACACTAAGTCTCTAACTCTCCGGTCTGCATAAATATTCTATCGACTATGAGCTGTCAACAGTCTATACTGAATCATACGGACTTTCTCCATAGCATCTCTAAGCAAGTCTGTATCCAAAGAGTCCATCTCCGCCAAATCAAACCAACCAATCGAAGATCTACACCTTCTGCAATACAACGCCTCAAATGGGGCCATCTGGATACTAGAGTGATAACTGTTATTGTAGGCAAACTCTGCTAAGGGTAAATGTCGATCCCATTTACCACCGAAATCGATCACACACGCTCGAAGCATATCTTCCAACACCTGAATTGTCCGCTCAGACTAACAATCTGTTTGAGGGATAAATGTTGTGCTCATATCTAAATGAGTACCCAGACCATGTTGTAATGCCTTCTAGAAGTGACAAGTAAATAGTTAACCTCAATCAGAAATGATAGAAACAAGAACTCCATGTAGTCTCACAATCTGATTGATATAGCTCGGCTGACTTTTTTGTCGTATACTTCACCCGAATTGGAATGAAGTGGGCAGACTTGGTCACCCTATCAAAAACAACCCAAATAGATTCATAACCACCCACTATGGTAGGCAAACCCACAACAACGTCGATAGTAATCTGCTCCCACTTTTCCAAGTAGGAATAGTCAACCTCTGAGATACACCCCCATGCCGCTGGTGCTCACACTTGACCTATTGGCAGGTCAAACACCTCAAAACAAAGTCTGAAATATCTCTCTTCATCCCACACCACCAGTAATGCTGACTTAGATCATGATACATCTTTGCAGCCCCCGGATAGATGGAATATCGAGAACAATGGGCCTCCTCAAGAATCAATCAAATCAAATAGCCCGTCGTAGGCACATAAATTGTCACGACCCAAAACGAGCCGCGAGTGGCACCCACACTTATCCTGCTATGTGAGCGAACCAACAAATCTAAACCCCAACATAATGCGAAAGACTCAAAATCTTATTAATAAAACCAATAAATAAACATTCTAAAATTTATCAACTATTATCCCCAAAATCTGGAAGTCATCACATCAAGAACATCTATCCTCAAATTACTAAGTCTAAGAATATTTAAGAACTAAAATAAAGAATAAAACGGTAGTCCATGTCCGAGCTTCAAGGACATCAAGACGTGAATGAGAGAATCCAGTCTGAGCTAGGAACAATAGCTCACCCTGAAATCTGACGTGCTGTAGACTGGCTAGAGTTGCGGACGAGATGAAGTCACTGGTGCACTTGCTGCACTCCACAAAACAACAAGAAGGGAAATAAAAGTAGGGGTCAGTACAAGTACTGAGTAGGTATCATCGGCCAACTCAAAATAGAAAGCAATATATATCAAGTAATAATATAAA
>NC_028643.1:21359307-21360124 GCF_001406875.1 Solanum pennellii
GAATAGTCCAAAACACCCCTTTAAAACTTTAGCAGAAATCTGACCCAGGTGGAATTACGCCACTCGTGACGGCCTGTCGTACCTGCGAAGGTCCGTCCTGCACGTCCGTCACAAAGTTCAGAGACTCAATTTCACCCAAAGGTCTGTGACGGTCCGTCGTGGCTACGACGGTCCGTCCTTCACGTCCGTCGTGAAGTTCAGAGAGTTGATCCCAGTACCCAGATTTTCAGAGTTTATGTGTTTTGGAACGATGACCCCCCGACGGTCCGTCGTGCTCATGACGGTCCGTCGACTCAGCCAGTTCCTACCAAAATAATCTTGCTGCTCGAATCGACTAAACAGGTCGTTACAATATATACCAATTTACCCATCGTTCGTCCCCGAACGATCATGTATAGAAAAACAAGGGAGAAAAGGAGTACCTGAGTCTGTAAAAAGATGTGGATATCTTTCTTGCATATCCGCCTCATTCTCCCAAGTGGACTCTTCAACTGGCCGATTCTTCCATTGAACCTTGATGGATGCAATCTCCTTTGATTCCAACTTGCGGACTTCTCTAGCTAGAATAGCAACCGGCTCCTCCTCATAAGACAAATTCTCGTCGAGAAGAACTGAATCCCAACGAATAATGTAGTTTCCATCTCCATGGTACTTTTTCAGCATAGACACATGAAATACCGGGTGCACTCCTGAGAGTCCTGGAGGCAAAGCCAATTCATGAGCCACCTCCCCCACACGCTTCAAGACTTCAAATGGCCCAATATACCTTGGAGTAAGTTTACCTCGCTTACCAAACCGCATCACCCCTTTCATGGGT
>NC_028643.1:21363866-21364379 GCF_001406875.1 Solanum pennellii
ATTATGGACCCTGTAGTCAATCGAGGAAACGTGCCTATTTCCAATGAGGCATCCATGCAGGGAGCCACAGCGGCTGCATGTTGTACCCCTTGAACCTGAGGTAATGGTGCAGAAAACACTGGAGGTGTCTGGCCCTGATCAGATAACCCGCTAAGATAAGCAAGAACCTGGTTAATCATCTCTGGTGTAGGTTGGGGTGGCAATTCCTCATCTTGAATCTGCTCATTTTCCCCTTCCTCGCCCTCTCTCACTACCTCATCAGTCGGTCGAGGAGTCACTGCCCTATTACTATCTGGACCAGGTGTTCGTCCTCTACCTCTAGAGGGCGTCCTCCTGCGACCTCTACCACGGCCTCTTGCCACTGCTCCTCCTCGAGCTACAGCCCCAGTGGTTGGCTCAGACGCACCTTGTCCTGCCGGTGCTGGTGTCGACATAGTCGTTGCTCAGTTCTGACCATCTGCGAAATAGAGTGAGGATGTCAGATACCAATTTGTATCACCTAGATACCAATTG
>NC_028643.1:21364656-21364872 GCF_001406875.1 Solanum pennellii
ATTATCCCCAAAATCTGGAAGTCATCACATCAAGAACATCTATCCTCAAATTACTAAGTCTAAGAATATTTAAGAACTAAAATAAAGAATAAAAAGGTAGTCCATGTCCGAGCTTCAAGGACATAAAGACGTGAATGAGAGAATCCAGTCCGAGCTAGGAACAATAGCTCACCCTGAAATCTGACGTGTTGTAGACTGGCTAGAGTTGCGGACGAG
>NC_028643.1:21366144-21384630 GCF_001406875.1 Solanum pennellii
AGAGTTTACTATCACATAGCATAAACCATAACCTACCTCCACCGAAGAATCGTGATCAAGCAATCTACTTCTCCAATGTCCTTGCTGTCTCTTCGTTCTTCTCTCTCTCGCTCGTTCTCTCTTCTTTTCTTTTTTAAAATTTCGCTTCTTCAAACCCTTTTTCTTTTACCCTAATTATCAAATAATTAAGTATAAAAGATTATAAAAGTAACCCACTATTTATTTCAAGGTTATCTCCTGTAACCCCCAAGTAATTAATTTACTAACATTAACCCACTAATTTTATAATTATAATCAGGAATAGTCCAAAACACCCCTTTAAAACTTTAGCAGAAATCCGACCCAGGTGGAATTACGCCACTCGTGACGGCCCGTCGTACCTGCGACGGTCCGTCCTGCACGTCCGTCACAAAGTTCAGAGACTCAATTTCACCCAAAGGTCTGTGACGGTCCGTCGTGGCTACGACGGTCCGTCCTGCACGTCCGTCGTGAAGTTCAGAGAGTTGATCCCAGTACCCAGATTTTCAGAGTTTAAGTGTTTTGGAACGATGACCCCCCGACGGTCCGTCGTGCTCATGACGGTCCGTCGACTGTTCCGTCGACTCAGCCAGTTCCTACCAGAATAATCTTGCTGCTCGAATCGACTAAACAGGTCGTTACATAAATCCTGCCTCCAATCCTCAAGACACCATCAGAATCAAGGACAACCTCCTTGGCTTTCCCTCTCAATACTTTGTCTCACATGAGACATAACTTCTCATCATCAAACTGGTGTGCACGAATCTGCTCGACTAAAGAAGACCGAGCCTCAATAAAAGCCATCATCCCTCACTCTATTCTGAAATCTACATGCGGAAAAAACTATTAGCTAATATCTTCACATCTCTAACCAATGGTCTCTCCTCAATACTAAGTGTTGCAAGACTCCCCATGCTAGGAGTCTTCCTACATAGAATATCGGCCAAAACATTGGCCTTCCCTGGATGATACAGAATGGTCACATCATAGTCCTTCAGCAACTCAATCCATCTCTGTTGCCTCATGTTCAAATCCCCATGACTAAAGATATACTAAAGACTCTGGTGATCAGTGAAGATCTCACAATGCACCCCATACAAACAATGAGGCCATAACTTAAGTACAAATACCGTAGCCACCAACTCCAAATCATGAGTAAGGTAGTTCTTCTCATAGGACTTCAACTTCTTAGAAGCATAAGTAATCACTTTACCCTTCTGCATCAACACACCACCCAATTCATCTCCTGAAGCATCACAATACACAGTAAAGTTTACACCCTCCTCATGTAGAGTCAACACAGGAACTGAAGTCAACAAAGTCTTGAGCTTTTGAAAGCTCTCCTCACACTCATCAGACCACTGAAAACCCACATTATGTTGAATCAATCTAGTCAATGGAGATACAATGCTAGAGAACTCTGAACAAATCGTCGATAATAGCCTGCCAATCCCATAAAACTCCGAATCTCAGTAGGTGAAGTAGGTCGCGTCCAGCCTCTAACTTCCTCAATCTTGGCCGGATCTACTCTAATACTCTCCTTGGACACCACGTGTCCCAAGAATGTCACAAAAGTAAGCTAGAACTCACACGTTGAGAACTTGGCATACAACATATCTTCTCTCAACCTCTAGAGTACAATCCTCAAGTGTCGGACATGGTCTTCCTCAGTCTTGGAGTAAGACAAGATGTGATCGATGAAAACAATCAAAAAAGAATCAAGTTATGGTCGAAACACAGCATTCATCAACTCCATGAATGCTGCAGAGGCATTAGTTAATCCGAAGGACATCACTAGGAACTCATAATGCTCATACCGGATCCGAAAAGTTGTCTTAGGGATATCTGATGCCCTAATCTACAATGATACCCAGACCTCAAATCAATTTTAGATAGCAATGATGCTTCTTGTAGCTAATCAAATAAGTCATCAATACGTAGAAGAGGATACTTATTCCTCACCATTACCTTGTTCAACTGTCTATAATCAATACACATCCTCATAGTCCTATCCTTCTTCTTCACAAATAATACAAGGCACCCCAAGGTGATACACTAGGGTAAATACTACACTTACTCAATAAATCCTGCAACTAATTCTTCACTCTTTCAACTCTGCTAGAGCCATACGATAGGGAGGGATAGAAATTGGCTTATTGTCCGGCTCCAAATCAATAGCGAAATCAATATACCTATCGGGAGGAACACCTGGAAGATCATAAGGAAATACATCTCTGAGCACGGATAAAAGAGATGCCCTTGCTAGGATAAGAACCACTAACACCCTTCTACTCAACCCTCGGAACACCAGGCATCACTAAAGTCACAGTCTTTTTATTACAATCAAAGACAGCATGATAAGGAGAAATCCAATTCATACCCAAGATATCATCAAAGTCTATCATCCCCATAATGATTAAGTCTAACCAAGTGTCATACCTAGCCAAAGAAACAAGACATGATACACTCGATCAACCACTAAAGGCTCACCCACAAATGTAAAACACGAATAGGTATAGTTATGCTATTACATATCATATCAAATTCAGTAGCAAAATAGGTAGACACTAAGAGAATGTAGACCTTGGATCAAATAACGCAGACGCAGGTCGATGCTATACGAGGATGATACGTATAATAACAGCATCAGAGGTCTCCGCCTCAGGTCTCCCTGCGAAAGCATAACAGTGGCCCCTTCGTCCACCTCCAGTTTGGGTGGTACCTCTACCCCCACTCTGCTGAGCTGCAACACCTTTACTAGAAACTCCACTACCTCTACCTGACTTAACTCTTCCACGATCCCTACCTTGCGGTGCCGGTGGCCTAGTCTGAAATGAAGATCTAGGTTGGAGCCCATTACGACCCCACTGAGAAGTAAACTGTCGCATCAAGTGATCAGGATCTCCACAATGAAAGCAAAATCTATGTACTGGGAATGTTGTATGGACCCTTAAAATCCACTATAATTGCCTCGCCCTATAGGCCGTTGTTGTGAACCGTACAAGCCCTGACCCGGGCTATAAGAACCCCTAGATGTTGGACCACTATTGGATGTCGGCATAGGTACATGAATGGGTCCCCGCTGCTGAAAGGCACCACTCCCTCTTTGTGATCCCCTACCTCCAAATAGGCACCTGACCTAAAGTACAGGCGCCCTCTTAGGGTCCCCAAACTCCTCTCTCTCTCCATCAATTCCGCCTCTTTGGCGGTGCTCACAGTGGACTGAAAAGAAGCCCCCTCTCTAGATTATTGAAACACAGCTAACCTGATCTGATATAGAAAGCCCCTCATAAATCTGCGGATCCTCTCTTTCTCATCTGGATAATAGCAAACGCATGCCTAGACAACTGGCAAAAATGCGCCTCATACTCTGTAACCGAAAGACCAACGTATCTCAAATTCTCAAACCTCAAGCGACTCTCCTCTGTTACACTCCAACGGATAAAACGATCATGGAATGCACTAGAAAACTTTTCCCACGTCACTATAAGAGATCCAACTAACAAAGACCCCTAATAAGTCCTCCACCACTCTTTTGTTGGCCCACGAAGCTGGAGTGTAGTGTGTCGAACCCCATGTGAATCAGCTAATCCAACCACCTATAGCAACTTTCGGCATGTAGTTAGAAACTCATGAGCGTCCTTTCCCTTCCCACCCTGAAACTGAGGTGGGTCCATCTTTCAAAATCTCTCACACCTACTATGCTCATCCTCTGTCACAACAACCACCGGTGCAACTTTACCCCCAACTGCTAGTGCAAAATCATTCTGAACCGCGGGATCCACTAGTAGTTGCCCCACCGCATCCTGAACAACTGAAGCTTGTTGCTGCTCTAAGGTTTGAGCCCCGTCTCTAGTATGAGAGTCATGTGGTGTGGCGGTCGCACCACAACCACGAGAAAATACTTCCTGCACACTAAACACCCTCAATAGTGTATCTTGAAGCAAAGATGTGACTACAGGCTGTGGAGGAACATGGTCCTCTTTGTCATCAATCAGAGGCTCTAGAGAGACCTCTCTAGAACGACCTCTCACTGGTGCTGCTCCATGTCCACGAACCATGGCTAGTGTCGTACCACAAGAATGACCTCTAGCTCGAGCTCTACCCCTACCCTTAGATGGGGCCTCAGAAACTGCCTTGGGAAGTGCCTCCCCTCTACCACCAGTAACATTTTCTCTGGTCCTCGTCATTTGTCAAAAGAGTATACCACAACTCAGTACTAAAGAAGGTAACCACGCACGATGAGAAAGAATGAACAAAAGGAAGTTTCTTAATAGTCTTTATTGCCTCATAGACATAAGTACAAACGTTTGTGTACTGATCCATGAGACTCTACATAGACTCGGCTTATATACACGTGAGACCTATGAACTTTGGATCTGATACCATTTTGTCACGACCCAAAAATGTGTGTAATGGCACTCATCTTATCCCACCAAGATAAGTCACCCTAAAACCCAATATCTAACTAAGTGCGGAAATTAAAAAAAATCCAGCAACAATTTCAATTATGAAAACCAGTCATCTTAATTCAATCCCCAAAACCAGGTTGTCACGTGCACAAGTCTCTAATGTAAATATTATAATCAAAAACAAAATACGAGTCTAAAATGAAGTTGTCTTTCAAGTAAAAACAAAGTCATAAGCTGGAGTACGAAAGTTTGCTGAGATGACAAGCAGCTACCGCATAATCCTCCACCAGATGCCTCGAAAACGAAGAGA
This sequence comes from Solanum pennellii, assembly GCF_001406875.1. Taxonomy (NCBI): domain Eukaryota; kingdom Viridiplantae; phylum Streptophyta; class Magnoliopsida; order Solanales; family Solanaceae; genus Solanum; species Solanum pennellii. The sequence goes on from NC_028643.1 coordinate 21,370,885, forward strand.
ATGGGATGTATCACGAAGATCGGGCTCGCAACCTACAAAAATTTGTAGAAGCAAGGGGTGAGTACCAAACCACGCGGTACCTAACAAGCAAATCTCCACACGTTAAGTGAACAAAATACAGGTACTCCTTACACCCTATCTATACCTCCACCCTACAGCCTAAAAATTCACCATTTACCAAGCACACAACTCAACACCCACACTCTATTAGTTTACCTATTCACAATAAAAACTCAATATTTAACAATCACAAGTTTCACAAAAAAACACTCACAAGATCAGCAAAACACGTGTTTAAGTACCATAACTATAATATTTAATTACATATGCCAACCTATCATCATTTAGCAACATGCATTAACCCCAAATATGGCCTTATGCCAGAACATAGACACGATTCCTAGCAACATACAACAGTATTCTTTTCTTAACATCAAACTCTTAATTAATAAACAATATTAACCAACAGACAAACATATCATATGGTCTAGTTTTATCCATCTGTCGTTGATTCAGATGGCAGTCATTGCCAATCATCACATCTTAATATTTAACGATTTTGGCAGTAATTAATAATAATAACCGTAGTGATACATTATACCCACCAAATAAATTTTATATAAAGTAATTAATGCATACCTACCAAGAATTGATGATGGCCGAATGAGTATCTGGAAGAATTTTTTTTCCTCTTCGATTGATGCTGCGCTAGGTTATGTTATTCCTCTCCTTTTTTTCTATGTTTTCTTACTGTACTTTTAATTAAAACAATTAAATATTTATGAAAACTCACAAAATCAAGTAATATATATTTAATACATGTACCTAATGGTATAAGGTCATAAATAAATTATCACTTTAGCCCAATAACTATCGATTAAGTCATTTATCTACAATCACCCAATAATTAATAAAATTATGTTGAACGAATACTAAAATTTTCAAAAGTGATGCCTTGGGTCATTACAAGAATAAAATTCATAGATTGTAAATAAGAAATCATAAACTTACTTTATCGTTAAGAAGAAACCGAAAACCAACTTGAAATTGCAAGATAAACTTCAAACCAAATCATGAAATTAATTGATTGCTAAAGTTTACAAAAATCAATCTCCAAACAAAAATAAAATAATACTAAGATTTTATAACCTCAAAAATGAGGCTTTAATCCCCTATTTATAGAAAACATTGTCCTAAATTAAAAGGAATTGATATAAGGAAAGTTTGCTCAATTCATGGGGATTCAATCTGCGGACCAACTTCATAGACTCCTTCCATCGTTCAAGACTTAGAATAGTTTTTATCTTCTCTGATGGCACCCTCTCTGAATAAATCAACGGACCAACATTACGGTTTATCAATGCATATACGGTCCATCAATTCCCTCCGTCGCTCCATCCTTAGAATATTTCCAACTTTGGTTACTGGAACCTTCTGTGATCAAAACAACGGTTGTGCAGTGCGGTCCGTCGATCAATCAACGGAATATCGTTCCCTTTTTTAGTTCCACACTTAGTCAGACTAATTTCCCCGAGTGGTCTCCAAGGTCCTTAACTCCTCATCTACGGTTCCCAACTACGGTTCGTCGATCAAGTGACGGACCATCGATGGCTTCGTAAGTCCTGTTTTGCATTTTTTCAGTTGTTTCCTCGTCTTGTCGCCTGAACAACTTTCCTGTAAGACAAGCACAAAAGCATGTTCAAACTACTACAACAAGGTTCTAGGGACACGACTCTTAAGCAAAATGCATTAAAAGCACTGTGAAACCACTGTAAAACATGACCCATTTACCTAAAATCCATTTTGCACACAAAAATGCCTAATTTTCTAAAAGATATCTACTAAATTACAATCATTGGCATGATTGCCTAATGATTGGCTAAGATTCTTGTCCCCCACCATTCCAATATCACGATATTAAAGAAACTGTAGACCAACAAATTTAGATCAAATTGCAGATATTACTTGAACCCCACTCCATTAATATAATGATGACAACAATTCAAATCCCAATAATTTATATTGTAATTATATTTACGCAAAGTTTTAAATCTAGAGAAATATTGTATTTCTTTACCTGAACAAGGGTTCTTCTCAGACATGCATTAGAGATATTCCTCCTATTTCTTATTTCTTCAGATTATGATATAATAATTTTAACCCCTTTAACTTATATTAGAGCATGGACCAAATATAAAAAGTATTAAATCAATTATGGACTTGGCTCACCAACTATTAACTATTTTAAGTAAATTACTAAAATTTTCATCAACTAGAAACTCGTAGTTTCCAAATAGTTTAAAATACCTATTTAAATTTTTTGGAAATAGTCAAAGTATTCTTAGTTCTCAAAACGACCTAGCGGGTCATTACATAAAAAGACATGCGACCCTTTATAATGTTTTTCCGCCGGCTAATTCGTCATAACAATGTATCAGATTTCTAAAATGGTTATAACTTTTTACTCATAAATTGGATTGGTGGTGTTGGAAAGAACATTTAAATACCTTTAATTTTACAGGTTATGGGCCACGTAACTCTTTACATTTTAAGAGATATGGTCGTTCGAAGTTGAACCAAGTAATTACATCAAAACTTAATCGATAAAGAATCTTTCCATTCTACTTTTTGCTAGGAGTTTCTAGTGACCTTAATTTATATTCAAAATTATTTGCACACTAAAGAACTTACCTTTACACATTTGATAAATTTAAGAATCATCCGATATGACCCTACAAGTAAATCAAAATGGTTTGCGTCTCAATTTAGAAATTTTTGGGGTGTTATATACTTTTTGCAACTACATGTCACATGTAATTGTTGGATAATTACATGCACAACACGGAAGCATACCAGATCATTGAACTTACATGAATAATAGACAACATATAGTTTATGTTAGAACAAATACAATTATGTTAGATCACATAAACTTTTGAAAAATTCATTCAAGAATTACCTCTTGAAGCGTGAGCAAGTACCTTCAAATGAATCTACAAGCTAGTCGACTAGCAAAAAACTTCAAGAAAATCCACAAGCTAGTCCACTAATTTGACCAGAGTTCTGTGGTCTTCTACAGTGATCCCAAATTTACTCCTGAACTCACTCAATACTTAGGTGGGCAAATACTTTTCAAAAAAACTTATCTACTTTCAAGGTTTAGAAGAACCCCTATTTATAGATATTTCTTCCTTCTCCCTTTCCTTAGAATAGACAAATAGTGATATTTGTATCCTTTGCCTTAGAACAGAGAAAGATACATCCATCTCCCTCTTATTAGAATAGATAAAGACACATATTTCTCCTTTTTTTCCTTTAAAATAGATTTTGAGTTTGTAACACCCGGGAAAATTTTGAGCTAAAACTCAAACCGTTCTTCGTAGTGAGTGATATTTTACAAAGGAATTAAAATTTTCTCAAGTATTAGTGTTATGTGACCAGATGTAGCACCTTGATTACCAAAAAGAACTAAATTGGAGATAACAAAAAATCTGAAAATTGGAAGAGTTAAGTTAAGTATGAGTTTTGGGTCAACTTCAAATGATCATAACTCCTAGCACAGAATGAGTTAGGTATGCTAAAGATACATTAGGAAAGATATCTGAATTATCTTTCCAACTCCACCTCATTTGCTATGCTTCGAGTTCGGATAAGTGATATATCATCTTCTGTAGTTATGATGTCTAGTCAAGGAAAGTTAGAAGAAAATAGTGAGGGGTATTTTCGTTTTTCTTACCCAATCAGACTTAATTCATTCTTAGTAATATCTTTAGGGGTGTAATCCTATTATATTCAGTTTTATAATCCTAATATGGGCCTCGGGTTTTAGTTGAGGGTTCAAGAAGAGAAAATAAGAGAAAAGAGGAGAAAAAAGGAAATGATCAAGGGTTTGTTGAGATTCTTGCGTCTTGTCGCGAAACTTCGCCATAGGTTTAATCCCTAAGATGTATTTAAGATTCCATAGTGTTGGATTTGTTCACCCATGCATCAAACATGTTATTTTCATTGTAACTTCGCTCTTGAAATTTAAGGATTTAAGTTCTTGATGAGTTCTTGATAAGTGTTCTTAAAGTTTCTTTATCAATTAACTTTTGATTTAAGATTCTACTTGAGTCAACTTTAAACAAACATATCTCTTATAATATTAATATTTAAGTGAGACATAACCTATCCAATAAAATATGATTGAATCTACTTTTCAACGCCATCAATGTCGCATCAATCCAATTTCTCAGTAAAAAGTGATGACGATTTTAGTAATCTATACAATGTTGTTACGACTTAGCCAACGGAAAAATATGAAAAATAGTTTTTTTTGTATTTTAACTTCCAAGAAAACCATAAAAAATATCTTGAATAATAAAAGTCTAAAATCAATCAAATTGGTATGTTCACTAATGAAAATGATAATCCTTACTCATAGAGAATTCAAGAAACTAATTCAAGAATCTCAAGAAAGGTTTTCTTGATTGATTACCTTCAAGTTAGGGTTTAAAGGCTTCTAATCAAGTTATTCTTCAAGATTCTTCAACAATATTGTTCTTCTAAATATGCAAGTATATCACAGTGTTAGACTAATTTGTCCTCACGCCCTGTATCTACCATCAATCAGTAAAAGAATAATTTAGGATTCTACCCCTAGATTTGAGTGTTGTTGAGATGTGTTGATTTTGAGTTCTTCAGTTTATGTTTCTTTTAAAAGTTCTATTCCTAATTATCAAATTTCTATATTGTTATTGAGATCCACCATATCATGAACCATAACTATTGAATTCATAATTTACATTCAAGAGTGATTTAAGAGTAGAGTTCAAGAAAGTATTTGAGATCAATTGTGAATCTTCAAAATCAACTATCAATTTGAACTAAGTTTTGTGGAAGTAAGTAAGGGAATTAGAAGAGTCGTATACATGAGTTCCATGTAGTATGTAGACCTTCAGGTGAGTCGGTCATGCCCATAAATTTTGCATGGACTCCACAAATTGAGTATATTTGAAAGCAGTAGCATCTGCAAGTTCTAAGTCTTGAGTAATAAGTTTCTAGCACATTGAGTTTATATTTATAATCATGGGACTATAACATGTTACCTATGGAGTCCTTAAGTTGATTGTTCATGCCCATAATTCTGCATGAACCCTATAAGTCAAAAAGTCTTGAGATGAAAAGTATATTTGAGTCCTTTACTTGAGTAGTGCCCACAATTCTACGTGAAACTAACAAGTTGAACATCATGAAATTATCCATAAACATGAGATCATGAACCTTGAATTCATAATCCAATTCAAGGAAAGTTAAGTTCAAAATCAAGAGAAGTTAATAGTCAAGTCTATAATTTAAGAGCAAGTGAAAGTAAAGTTTATAATTTTTCAAAAAGTCTTTCACAAACGTTTTCACTTTGTTTTAAAGACTTAAATTTCAAGTTGAGTAAATAATAAAGATTGCAGTCATTTAATGAAGTATGTGGGGACTATGTATTCCCAAAGAGTTTAAAAATATTTTCACATTGGAGAAAGAAAGGAAACATCAATTCCAAAAGAGAGATTTTAAGCTAAGTTTTGAGTAATTATCTCAAATTAAGAAAAAAGATATTTTAAAAACATATGAGATAAGTATATTTTTGGGAGTAGTATTGAGCACCGATATGGAGATACGAGTTCATATTAACTCAAGTCTTCATAAACCATGTAGTCATCATGGGTATCAAAGGGTCATACTTTTTAGATGATCACTTATGTTAAGCTAGTGGATCCACTAAGTTAAACATTTATATGATGGCAAAGTATATAAAAATTTTTGTAGCGTAGGCAAGACGTTATATCACTATTTAGGCTCATAGTGGTGATTGTTGGTAGAGAAACTACCATAGTAGTAATTGAATGGTTCTCAAAGGGTTCTACTTAGTATGAATCAGTGTATGAGACTTCATTCATACATTGCACAGGTGGACTTTGAGAGGAAGCATCCTTTCATCAAAATGTTGTCCTTTTGATTTGATACTCAATTTTGTTACACTTTTGAAAGTTTTGCTCAAGTTCTTTTTTGCCCCTTTATCTCCAAAATCCAAATTATATCCTATTTATTTAATATTACACTACTCTCTAAATCACTCCATGAAATGTTTTGTATGTCCAATATAGAGTTGTTCCTTTCCCAATTTGTTAAATGAGAAATATTGCACTATGCACGGTGAATGTGACTTGGGTGTGTATATAGTGATAGAGAGTTTAGTTGAATGAAGAATATTATAGGTCTTTTACTAAATCACGACAAATTCTTACAACTTTTTCCTTGCCTAAAATTTCTAATACAATAAATTTTATATTTTTTCTTGCATAATCTTCATCATTACTACTTGTCATGATTAAATAAAAGAGAATATTTACGCGAAAAAATTGAAATATATTAATAAACAAGTCAACACCTATTACTATCTATTAATGCAATTAAGATCCTATTTTGGAACCACTCCAAGAAACTAACTATTTCAACTAATGAACTATATGGATAAAAATTCATCACAACAAGTTAATGACTTGTTTTAAGGTATTGTCTAAAAGTATTTAAAAAACTTTTGGTACAAAATTTGTGTACCTTTTATTGTTGCAGCGTAAAAGAAATTCACGAACTGAATGATTTGCTCCAAATCCTTCTGTGAAGCACTAGGAAACAAAGATAATTTCACAAACTAAATGTTTTATAGTGTCTTTAATCTAAATCTTTAGAGTTTTTGTTGTTCTTTTTGTTTTTCCTTTCTGAAGAGTTCAAGAAAAGAAAAGAAAAGAATTAATTTAAAAAGGTGTGATTATTAACGTTGGAATAGTTACATAATAACTATTCCCATCCCTTTTTAAAATTAATACTTGTCTTTTCCTCCTTTCTTTTTTTTTAATCAGAAAAGAAATTCTTGGGTTTGTTCGGGTCGAGTCGATCCACATGGATGACCCAAATCCAAAACTTACATCGCCCACTTCGTACATGGTGGACAAGACCCAAGACAACATAGCATCAACTAAACACACAATTCATACGACAAATAGTTCCTTCGACATGTGATGATCACGAGCTTACCTTTAAGGTTTTACAAGCCCTACATAGGAATTCAATCACATGTGGAAAGAATTCATTATTATTAAAAAGGACATCATTACTCACAATACCCCAAACTTCACTACTTCAATAGTGACTTATTCGATCCCTCATCCTCTTAAAGAGGTTAACTCGAGTCCATGTTTAACTTTATACACACAATTACACCCAATGCCAATATGTTTAGTGAAATAGCCGGTTTGTGTGTATAATTTTACTATTCATTTAATGTCTTTCCTTTCTACTTGAATCTATCTGCTCCTAATCAACAGCTTTCCTAGACATGCACTGCATTGTCGAATCATTCATGGCAATTAGTAACATGCTAAAGTAGCAACATCGATTGAAACTTCAACAAACAGCAAAAGGTCAAAGGGTATTTGATTGAAAAGTCATTTTAACTTTTTTTGGTCTCACACAATGAATAAGCAGGGACTATTCTTTCATTGACCCATTGATCGCTAGACACACGTAGTATGAAACACATGCTACGATGTTTTCACCTTATACAGGTGTATGTGTTTCATAATCCAGATTATCCAACATATTACAGTCTCATTCTAAACAGCTCAAGATGTTTAACCCTAGTTTATCTTTTCATATTATACTCATTTTCTTAGAGAAACATATATTTGGCTCATAAAACAAGTCTTAATATGGTGGTGAAACTCATCTATTCATGTTCCTCGACGTAAGAGGTGATTGCTCGTGTGGAAGAGTCAATCCTGTTATTTGTTCAACACACTTTATTTCAAAAACAAAATATCACATGCATACTACATTTGAACATAAATTCAATTTTTTTAAATATAGAAGAGAATATTATAACAATTCATTCATTTTAAAATATTGAAATATCATCATACTTTATGTAAACCTAGATCGTTAACATGTTTTTCAAACAAGTCTCTAGAGATGGCCTTCGTAAAAGGATCAGCTATCATTTCATGTGTAGGAATGTATTGCAAAGTTATTTCTCTATTTGCCACTACGTCACTCACAAAGTTATACTTAATGTTGATATGTTTGGATTTGCTATGATACTTAGGATCCTTTGTGTATGTGATAGCCGCTTGACTGTCACAATATAGAATCACGGGACCCTTAGAATTCTTTGCAATACTCAAATTCTAAAAGAATCTCTTCCTACTTCTTGTACTGCAGATGCATAAGCCAAAAATTCAGATTACATTGTTGAAAGAGTTGGGCAAGTTTTATTCTAAATTTTACATAAAATTGTACCACCATTTAGTAAGAGAGCATAACGGGATGTTGATTTTCTACCATCGCGGTCACCAGCCCAATTAGCGTTGGTATAACCTCTTATGAGTAAATCAGATTCATTATAACACAGTGTTTTATCTACAGTTCCCTTCAGGTATCTGAATATTCTTTTTACTGCTTTCCAGTGATCTCTTCCAAGATTGGATTGATACATGCTAAATAGACTTACGGCATAACAAATGTCTGGGCGAGTACACATCCTAGCATACATCAAACTCCCGACAGAACTAGAATAAGGAATCAATACATGTCTTCCTTTTCTTTTTCAGTCTTTGGACACATTTCAAGGCTTAAAGTTTCACCCCTTGCTACATGAGTATCCATGGATTTGCAACTATTCATTCAAAAACGTTCCAATATTTTCTTTATATAAGTTTATTGAGATAAACTTATAAATTTCTTCGAACAATCTCTTTGGATCTTAACACCCAATATATAGTTTGTTTCACCCATATCTTTCATATCAAATGATTTTGAATGTCATGACTTGACAGTTTTCACAACACCAAATTATTTCCAGCTAATAAAATATCCTCTACGTAAAGAGATAGATTTAAAAAAAATTCATTGTACTTTTTCACATAGATGCAATGGTCTTCATCGATCATGGTGGAATCAAATGACATCACCTCCTTATAAAATCTCAGATACCACTGTATTGAAGATTGCTTTAGGCCATAAATTGATCTTTTCAATTTATAAACTTTCTTTTCTTGATCTTTAAACACGAAAAAAACTGGTTGTTCCATGTAGATTTCTTCGTTTAGTTCTCCATTAAGAAAAGCGTTCTTAACATCCATTTTGTGTAATTCTATATCTAAACATGCAACAATTGCTAAAAGTAATCGTATGGATGTAAACTTCACAACTGGTGAAAAAGTTTCTTCAAAGTCTATTCCAACGTCTTGAGTAAAACCTTTTGCAACCAATCATGCTTTATTTCTTTCTATTTACCCATCTGATTTACATTTAACTTTAAGAATCCATTTATTTCTAATAGCTTTACGTTCCTTAGGAAGGTCAACTAGATCCCAGACTTTGTTCGTTTTCATGGACTCTAATTCTTCTTTCATCACTTTTAACCACTCTTCCCTTTCACGTCTTGATAAGGCCTCAGTTACAGAATTAGGTTCATCCAATTCTGTGGGAGATACCAGGAAAACATAATCCTCAATCTCATAAGATTGTTTAGTTACACCTTTTCTTGTACTCTTACGTATTTGAAGTTCAGAGTCCTCTATAAGATTTTGAGATTCATAACTCCCACTCGGAACAGGAATCATTTCTTGATCCATAGAATTATCAAGTATGTTTGAAAACATTACCTAATCTTCTAAATTTAGTATTTCATGCAGAGGCTTAACTTCACCTATTTCACCATTTTTGGGAAAATCATTTTCCAAAAAATTGACATCTCGTAATACAATTTCAGTAATACTTCCATCCTCTAGTTCATCGATAAATACACATCCTTTAGAGCATTCAGAGCACCTTATAAAAATACATTTCTATCCTTTTGGACTTACATTACCAAACTCACCAAAACAATCTTTAATATATGCCACACAACCCCACGGTCGTAGATATTAGGTTTGTTTTATGACCAGTCAAAAGTTCATACGGAGAGAAAGACACTGACTTAGAATGCACTTCGTTCAATATGTAAACCGCAGTCAATAAAGCATCTCCCAAGAAAGAGATAGAATAATTTGTGTGCGCCATCATTGATCTTGTCATGTCTAATAATGTTCTATTCCTTCTTTCAGCTACACCATTTTGTTGAGGTGTATAAGGAGTAGTTAACTGTCTGATAATACATTTTTCAGTACATAATTGTTCAAATTATTTTGATAAATATTCACGTCCTCGATCGATTATTAAAGATTTTATGCTTTTATCTATTCGATTTTCAACTTTATTTAGGTTTGTTTTAAAGCACTCAAGTGCTTCAAATTTATGAGAAATCAAATAGACATAACGAAAATGCGTGAAATCATCAATAAATGTAATTAAATATGTAGACTCATACCTTTCCCTTAGATTCATTGGACCAAAAATTTTAGGATGAATTAATTGAAGTGGGAATTTATCTCTCTTAGCCTTTCCAAATGGTTTATGTGTAATCTTTTCAGCAAGACAATTTTCACAAGTTGACATTTCAATTTTGGTGGAAGAACCTAAATGCCCTTCTTTTACCAACCTATTCATTCGATCTTTCCCTATTTTACCTAATATAGCATGTCATGTAATAACATCAACATCATTGCAAAAACCTTACTAAAAAAAACTTTAAGAAAAGAAAAAACTCTTGTAAAGGAAAAGAGTACATATTTCTATTAATACGCATATAGGCTGCCTCATTAAAAATCATTCAAGGAAAACCCATTGGGAAAAAAACCTATAAGTGAAAAAGAGTACAGCGCGTATTAACTCCCCCTAATGAGAACATCAATCAAGAGACTTAAATCTTCGCATTCCAAGCTTGTGCACCATCTTCTTGAAAGTTGCAGTTGGTAGAGACTTGGTGAATAGATCAGTCACATTGTCACTTGAACGAATATGTTCCAATTTATATCACCATTATTTTAAAGTTCAAGTGTATATAAAAGCTTTGGTGAAATGTGCTTTGTTCTATCTTATTTTCTGAATCCTCCCTTAAGTTGTGTTATACATGCTGCAGTATCTTCAGATAAAGTGGTGGGTACTTTATCACACTCCAAACCACATTTCTCTCGAATGAGATGTATTATAGACCTTAACCATACACATTCTCTACTTGCTTCATCAATTGTTATAATATCAGCATGATTAGATGAAGTTACTACGATGGACTGCTTTGTAGATCTCCAAGATATGGCAGTCCCCCTACATATAAACACATAGCCTGTTTGGGATCGAGCTTTGTATGGATCAGATAAATATCCTGCATTAGAATAATCAACAAGATTAGGGCTATAATTATCAGAATAAAATAAGCTCATATCAGTTGTCCCTTTAAGATATCACAAAATGTGTTGTATATCATTCTAGTGTCTCCTAGTAGGAGTAAAGCTATACCTTGCAAGCAATTAACAGCAAAAGTTATATCAGGCCTTGTAGTATTAGCAAGATACATTGGTGCACCAATTGCACTTAAATATGGTACTTCAGAACCAAGAATTTCCTCATCCTTTTCTTAAGGTCGGAATGGTCCTTATTCACATCAAGTGAACGAACAACCATCGGAGTACTTAATGGATGCGCTTTATCCATGCAACATTTTTTCAACACTTTTTTTTGTAGGAAGATTTATGAACAAAAATATCATTTGTCAAATGCTCAATTTGCAAACCAAGACATAATTTTGTCCTTCCTAGATCTTTCATCTCAAATTCGTTCTTTAAACAATTAATTGCCTTTTGAAGTTCTATTGGAGTTCCAATATGATTTATGTCATCAACATAAACAGCAAGTACAACAAATTCCGATATTATTTTCTTTATAAAGACAGATGGACAAATTGCATCATTTCTATAACATTTCTTGATTAAATACTCACTAAGACGGTACTACCACATGCATCCAGATTTCTTCAAATCATATAATGGTCTTTGCAATTTAATTGAATATATATCTCGAGAGATTGAGTTACATGATTTAGGCATCGCAAATTCTTCAGGAATTTTCATGTATATCTCATTATCAAGTGATACATAAAGGTAGGTTGTAACCACATCCATCAAATGCATCTCAAGTTGCTTATGGACTGTGAAACTAATGAGATAATATTGCATCCATAACAGGTAAGTATGTCTCTTCATAATCGACGTTAGGCCTTTGAGAAAATTGTTGTGCCACAAGGCGTCTTTTATACCTTTGTATTTCATTTTTCTCATTTATTTTTCACAAAAAAATCCATTTACAACCAACAGGTTTAATACCATTAGGTGTTTGAACTATAGGTCCAAAAACTTCACGCTTGGCAAGTGAATTCAACTCTGATTGAATTGCTTCTTGCCATTTTGGTCAATCATTTCTTTGTCGACATTATATAACAGATTGAGGTTCAAGATACTCATTATCTTGCATGATATTTATTGCAACATTATATGCAAAGACATAATCAACCACTATTTCTGATCGATTCAAATTAGTTTCAACATCTCTTAAATTTACGGATAGCTCATTATTTCCTTGAGTTTCAAGTTCATTGATTCTTTCATGAATATCAGAATTACTCAAATTTTGAACTTCCATATGAGATTCTTTCATAGTGTCATCTTGACATTTAATTTTTGTTTTTCTAAGATTATGATCCTTAGAACTCAATGGTCTACCACGCTCTAGGCGTGATTTTGACCCATTAGCTATGACACTAGTAGATAGTCCTATAGGACATTTTTTGCAGGAATATATAATTTAGCAATCCTTTTCAAATCTGTAAATGCGTCTGGCATTTGATTGCAATTTTCTGCAGATGAATAAACTTTTATACTTCTTGATCACAAATAGAAGAATATGGATCAAGATGAGATAATGATAAATTTTTCCACAAAATTTCTCGTTTTATTTCACTATTCTCTCCCTCTAATTTTGGGAAAACTTTCTCATCAAACCGACAATCTGCAAATCAAGCAGTAAACATATCTCTAGTCAATGGTTCAAGATAGCAAATAATAGAGGATGACTCAAACCCCGAAGCTCCAGTAGGTAGCCACTCCCTTCTCAGAGAACCGTACGTGAGACTTCCACCTCATACGGCTCCGTCCCGAGCTTCCGTCGTCGGCCTTGGCATACATATATTTCTAACCTTCTTTGAGGGCTCATCTTAGTGCAGTTTGGTGGTGCCACAGGCAATGGAGAAACCTTATGATAACTTGTCGGTCTGAGACGAATAAGTATTGCAGCATGCAAAATTGCATGTCCCTACACAAAAGTGGCCAACCTAGTTTTCATAAGCAATGGTTTTGCTATTAATTAGACACGTTTAATTAATGACTCAGTGAGACCATTCAGAGTATGAGTATGAGCAACAGACTGTTCAAATCTTATCCCAATTGCTAAACAATAGTCATTAAATGATTGGGATGAAAACTCTACAGCATTATCAAGACAAATGGACTTAATCTGATTATCAGGAAAGTGTGCCCTAAACCTTATTAGTTGTTCCACTAATTTTGCAAATGTCACGTTACGAGATGACAATAGGCACACGTGAGACCATCTAAAAGGAGTGTCTACTAGAACCATAAAGCATCTAAATGATGTAACGACCTGTTTAGTCGTTTTGAGCAGCAGATTTTATTTCTGGAAAAACTGTGTGAGTCGACGGAACCCACGACGGACCGTCATGGGCACGACGGGCCGTCGAGGGGGTCTCGTTCCAAAAGACTTAGA
>NC_028643.1:21392103-21402226 GCF_001406875.1 Solanum pennellii
GAAAAAATAAAATAAAATCATTATTTAATCCTAGTTAATAAAAAATTGCATGTTTTTAACATTAGATTAATTTAAAGACCTAATATAATACAAACACATGATGAATCCTAGTTAATAACAAACTGTATGTTTTTAACATTAAATCAAGTTAAAGACCTAATATACTACAAACACGTTATAAAATTTAGTATTGAACTAACACTATCATATTAGAATCATATAAATAAATCAATGAAAAATATATAATATTTGATTTAGATGGAACAAGCTAATAAACTATAAAACTATTATTAAACTAATTTAAAATACTAATACTCATGCCAAAAAACTATCATTACATGAAATTTATTAATAACTACTACCAAAACAAATCACTCTTCCATGTTCACAGAACCATCACCAATAAAGTGATCTATCTTTCCTTCAGGATGTGCGAAGAAATCTGCTACATCCAAGTGCGTGATGTCAACTTGATTTTCAGAGATAAAATTTGTCTCAGGATTTTTCTCTTTCTTCTTTAGCGATGCGATTCTTGATAAAGCTCAACCAAGTGTTTGGGGGTACGACAATCATGTGTATAATGACCTCTTCCACCACATCGAAAACTACCTTCCCTAGTTGCTTCACGTTTCTCATCCTTTCTTTTTTTTCCTTTTTATTTGATGAATTATTAACACCATGTGAAGAATTACGTTCTTGACCATAATTACGACCATTTGCACGTCCACGACCATGTCCACGATTAGGACCGGGACCTTTTCCACGCCTAGCATGGTGGGTGTACGCCTCATTCACTTCAGGAAGTGGTTCAGATTCTGTAGGATGATTTTCATGATTTTTCAACAATAAATCATTTATTTTGCTCAGCCACAAGAAGATGAGAAATTAGTTCAGAATACTTTTTGAAACATTTCTCTCGATATCGTTGCTACAAGAGCACATTCGAGGCATGAAAAGTGGAGAATGTCTTTTTCATCATATCAATCTCACTAACCGTTTATCCATATAGTGTCAACTGAGAAGTGATTCTGAACATGGCAGAATCATACTCATGTATAGACTTAAAGTCTTGTAGCCTTAGATGCATCCAATCATATCGTGCCTTTGGATGTATGACCACCATCAAGTGATCAAATCTTCTTTTAGGTTTTTCCACAAAACAAGTGGACCCTTAACTGTCAGATATTTAATTTTCAGAATCTCATCAAGATGATGACGCAAGAATATCATTGCTCGTGCACAGTTTTGCTTTGATGCCTTATTTTCTTCTTTTATGGTATCTCCAAGACCCATTGCATCAAGGTGGATTTCAACATCCAACACCCGAGGTAGTTCCTGCCCGAACTTTGAAGGGCAATGAACTCTAGTTTTGTAATATTGACCATTAAAATTAAAAACAAAAGAATAAATAATATTTATTAATTCTTCAAATCTAACCTTCACTTTTGAGAAAGTAGAGCCTCGTGCTGATAACGTGTTATAAAAGTATTGAATACGAAGAAAAAGCTAGAGAGAAGAGAAGAGAAGACTTATTATTTCTCTTGATGAATGATTTTACAATGAAGAGGAGCCCTCTATTTTTATGAGAAATCTAACTTGGTCCTCAAGTAGGACTCTTAACCATATCCTAAAAGGACTCCACATGATAGATATTCACTATAATATAAATACTTTATAACAATGATTTCATTATTATTTTTATTGAATATTTTTGCGTCATTAATACTTATCTAATATTTTGTGTTATTTTTAATAAAACCCTAGATAATTGTATTTTTATTGGACTAAAGAAATATTTGGAGCACAAGTTAATTATATGTTTGTATGTAAACTTTATCGAAAAATCCAAAAATCTAGAAAAATCTGAAGTTGATTAGTTTGTTTTATTTACAAATTTGAAAATTCGACACAATGATATGGTTTGACATTTGAAAAATCCGAACCAGCCCGAGGTTTAAAAACCCAAAAAAATATGAATTTTATTGATTTTGTTTGGTTTATAAATTTAAAAATGTTACACAAATAATTTGATTTGATATTTGAAAAATCCGAACTAACCCGATCATGTACACCCTATGCATGCATGTACATATACTAGATAGGTAATAGCTCATGCAGGGGCCCAGCATGTTGTTTTTTGGGGGGCAACTTTTGTCTTTGAGACATATTTTTTAATTGGTTGAAGCATTTTGAGGTATATACCTCTTTAACTCACTTCAAACAATCTACTTGGACTTTTTCCTTTTTTGCCAATAACAAACAATTCTCTCAATTCAAAATCAAAATAAGAAGCTTTAGGCAAAGCGATTTGTTGTACAAATTAACTAGTGTATTGTATCAGGTTGTTTGGCACCTTAGATCCAAAAAATAAATTATACATCTCAACACGATGAATATGCACTCCAATCATATTTCATTAGTTTCGAATTATATACATGGTTGTCCTAAACAAGGCCGACTCCTATGCCTATTCGGATAACACATTGGCCTTAGGTCCTCAATTTTAGGGGGCTCAATTTTTTATCAATAATAAATTATGTGTTAATTTTTTAAAGAAAAATTAATTATTTATGATAAAATATATTTTTTGAAAGATACTATTATTTTATTCTCATTAATCCCATTTAAATAGAAGAAATCAAGAATAATTGTTTTATTTCTCACAGTCTCTATGCTAATAATCACATTATGTTATTCTTTTAACTCCTCTTACACTCTCTTCTTTAAATTTTTGATAAGTTAGAGTAATACTCTATCAAAATTATGAATCAATAGTCGAAAAGTGTTCACCAAAATAAATTGTAAATTCTTTTTCTATTTCTTCTTAGATTTTCAAGCATTACAACAAGCATAGTAAAACATGGGGTATACAAAATTATTAACTTCTTGAATCAAATTATATATTAACAACTCATATAATAATTGCCCGAGTAAGCAAATATTTTTCAATAATTGATAAAATCGAATAAATCGTTTATTAAAAAAAATATTAAAGTATATTTTGCATTTAAAAATGCAAGCTTTTTAAAAATTAAATAAATGATGCATATGAAACTCATTTATATTTTAAGCCTCTAGTTGAAATTTCGCTTCAGGTCTCTGATAGCATAGCCCCTCTGATCCTAGATTAGATGGTTAACCTCCACAATATCATCACAAGATATGAGACGCTTGATATCACCTTCAAAATGCAGATAAGCACGGATAAACTTCACGTTTTATAACAATATCAATGACAAATCTAGTTGAGTTCAACAAGTAGGGTTTGGAGAAGATTAAGTGTACGCATATCCTTGCTGAGATATAGAGATTGTTTCAAATATACCTCAACTCACGAATCATAGTAGTGCTATAGTATCAAAAGAAATTGAGAATGTAGATTTTTTTTATAAAGCAATTTTATAAACTCATGGAAGGATCTAAATGGGAAGAAAGGGCTATAGATACTTTTCTAGAACACAAGATGATGCCAAAATTCTCTCGTAATCAAGTAAATACCGGACATTTATAAACTACTTAGGCATTTGATCTAAAAGTAAGATTAAGTTGTTTCCAAAAAGCTGCAAGTCATCAAAGTTTTGATCATATATTGGATTCAACTAAGTAAATTACTGAATAAAAGACTAGCATCAAAAACTTCCTTCCAACATAGCTATTTAATAAATTTTAAAAAAAAAATCTTGTAAGTCTGACCTATTCATACATGCATCACCAGGCACACTATATTGCTACAGTAGTCATTCTAGAACACTTACTATAAAGAGCATGAAAATACAAAAGTCGCGTGTTTACTTATAAACGTCTTCAGTAAGATCTTTTTGGAGTAGAAATTTGGGTGTATAAAGATTTAAGAATCTTAAAGCATTGATAAAAATGTCATACGTAGAACAAAGTATTGGCTGATAAACTTGGTTCTGATACCTTAGAGTTTTGCAGCGACAAATTTATCCAAACAGTGTATCTGTCACCAACCATGGATATCTGGGATTTTTGAATCCTAAACCTACTGTGATAATACTAAAGAAGACTACAATTTCTATACTGATTTGGGTCAGGTATTAAAATTTTGTAATATATAATAGATTAAGATGAAACATCTAATTTTATTGAATGGATGGTTTCTATTATTTCAACTTCAATTATAACCTCGTATTTAAGTGGAGACACTTAATGACAACAAATCACTCAATGATATAAGTATCTATCCTTTCTTTTGTTTACAGTGAGGTACACATCATTTTATAGGCTAATTCTCAGTTCTTGATATTTATGATACTTCATCTACATTCATACCCTTGAGCACTTATAATTAAGGCATAATACATAAATGTGCCCTTTAATTTGACTTCAAATCACATTTATGCCTTTCAACTTCGGGTGTGCACAAGTAGACACTTAAATTTGTATAAAGTTCAACAAATAGACACACATGTCCTACATGTCATTTTTTTGTCCTACGTGGTGTCCTACGTGTATTGTGCCATGTAGGACTCATGTGTTTATTTAAAAGTTGCATAGTTAAAGTGTCTGTTTGTGCATTATGAAAGTTGAAGGTCAAAGTTAAAATTTGAAGCCAAGTTTAGAGTACAATATATGTATTATGCCTATAATTAAGGTGCAACTATCCTTCTCCTTGTTTTGTTCCTGACTTTTCAATTACCTAAATAATCCAGTTTAACGATTTGCAATAGTCATGTTCCCGTTTCTTGTTCATTTCCTGAGGTTATCATTTTCTTAATAATCCAAATTGAGTCATGTTGCCGCCTTGTGTGGGTAAAACAACAATAAAGTCCATATTCAAATGTTCTCGCTTCCATGATTAAGGTTTGAAAAATATATTTTATTTTTATTGTGATGTTAAAAAGTGTGCTAACGTTTTTCCCACAACATGTAGAAGAATGGGAAGATTAATTCAAGAGTAAAGTTATAAGATGAGTGAAGCTACATACAATAACATACAAGGAAGCAACACATTTTGTCTTTAAAATTTATCAATATTCATGTATTACCATTACAATTTCATATTTAATAAAAAAAATAAAAAAATTATTTTAGAAAATTTTTAATGAGATATTATCTCAATATAACTGTAGTCATTCATAATGAAAAATGTGTTAGTAATT
Source organism: Solanum pennellii (assembly GCF_001406875.1). NCBI lineage: Eukaryota > Viridiplantae > Streptophyta > Magnoliopsida > Solanales > Solanaceae > Solanum > Solanum pennellii. Next base: position 21,397,227 of record NC_028643.1, read on the forward strand.
TGTCTTTAAATCACCCTATTGATTGCGAATAATTTTATATTAAATCACAATTACAATTGTCATTAATAATCACTATTTAAAATGACAATTTTATTTTGTTGTTAAGAATATTATTTAATTTTTAACAGCGAGATAATCGTTTTCAATTACATGATTGTTTTTTTTTTTGTCAACAATTTATATAGTAAATGACGAAATATTTATTGTATATAAAAGAAAGATTTTAGGGATGAATTATATTTTTTCAGCGACAAACTATATCTTCACTAATTAACATAATAGTTAACGACACGATTATTTCATCTGTGTTAAAAAAACATTTATTAACAACACACACAATCAATCACAATTTCTATTACTTTTTTTTCAAATAAATTTGTCATAATTAGTATGCTTTCAGAGACGAAAAGGAATTATTGTAGTTAAGAAATTTTATTTAGCGAAGAAATACGAAATTGTCTTTAAATACTTTTAACGATCCACATTTTGTTAAGAATGTATGACGATTTATTTTTCATTACTAAATATTTTTTGTTACGAAACATAAATTTTAAGTGGCAATATAATTCCTCACTAATAACAAAATTTATTTGTAGTGTATTGTTATAAATCAAAGGAAATATGCATTTGGACTTGTATTTGAACTAGGATTAGCAGGATGTATGCCTGCATCTACTCCTCTAGAGTTCAATGACAAGTTGACATCTACTGAGTTTGATGAACGCACAGGTAAAAAGGACAATGCAGAAGACATGTTTCTTGATGATCGTGGACAATACCAAAGACTAATAGGTAGGTTGTTGTATTTAACCATTGTAACATCCTATGACTAGAAAGAGCTAGAATTAGAAAGAGTCATTTTTTGAAAGAATATAAAAATTTAAAAAAATTGTTAAGTATGTTAAGTTGAGTTTTTGGTCAACTTCAAACGACCATAACCCTTAGCGCAGGATAAGATAGGTATGTTTCCAGATGTCGTAGGAAATATCTTGAAATAATCTTTCCAACACCGCCGAGTTCGCGCAATTTCGAGTTAGTATGAGTGAGACATCTTCATTTGAAGTTGGATGTTCAAATAAGGAAAGTCTAATCTGGATTTTAGAAGGGCATTATGGTCTTTTCCATACCATATGGATTAATTTTAGTTTTTGGTAATTAATTGGGGTCTAAACTGATAGGATTCAGTTTACGCTTTTATGATATTGAGTTAGGATTTTAGAGAAGAGAAAAGAAGAAGAGAAAAGAGGAGAAGGAGCAAGAATCGTCAAGTCTTCAAGAATTGCTTGTGGATTTCGTCCTTAGGTGATCCCTATGAGGTATGCGAGATCACATAACGTTGGGTTAGTTCACCTATGCGACAATCATAATTTCTTTCGCGGATTTAAATTTTTGAAAACTTAGAAATTGAATTCTTGATGGACCATTAACACCTCTAATTATACAATATCGATAAAGAAATTATTTCAATGAAACATGTTTGAGTCAAATCATAACTTCGAAAGCATTTAATAAAGAAGAAGTTTCAATAAGACACAATAAAGCTATTTTTAAGTTTTACAAAATTAGTTAGTCAAAATTATTTAGATTTAAACATCGTTTTATTGGAATCATTTTTAAAATTTGTAAATGTCTATAAAATTGAATTGAATTGAACGGTTAATACATGCATATACATTAATATATAAAGATAATATAAATATACCATTCTGATGAAACAAGTTTGAGTTAAATGACAATTTTGGAAGCACTTGATCAAAATAAGGTTTTAGTGAGACTTGGTGAAATCATATTTAAGTTTGATATAACTAGTAAATAAAATTAATTATATACAATCACCTATTTTATTGAAACTGTAGTTGAAATTTACAAATAGGTTTGTAAATTGGAACAAATGAGTGACACATTCAATTACACTATATTGATATAAAAAGATATTCTGATCAAATAAGTTTACATCAAGTACCAAATTTAGAAGCCAATATGAAGTTTCAATGAAGTTATGATTAAGTTCAATATAATTAGTTGATCAATTTTGATTTTATATAGTAACCTATTTATTTATATTATATTTGTAATTTACTTATAGATCCGTAAAGTTGAATCGAACCAAATAATTAACAAATCTAATTACACTAGCTCGATAAAAATATTATAATGATGAAACAGATTGAATGTGATAAGAATCTAGAAGTACTACATCAAGATTTTTAAGTTTGGTATAATTAAGTAATCTAAATTAATTATATATTTATTGAAATTGTAATTGAAACTTATAAATAGCATGAATCACATCAAATAATTGACACCTCTAATTACACTAGATAAATATAGCTACAATAACTTTCAACTCGTGGTAAAATAATAGTTGTTCGCTAAAATATTTTATCACAACAATAAATTTGTGGCTCTATTATTTCATCAGAATAAATAATTTATAGTTATTAACTCAATTATTGCTACAATTATTTTAGTACTTAGCACAAAAATATTTATTTGACTATAATACTTTAATCTAAAGAACCTTTATGTGGCTAAAAAGGTTACAATGTATTTCTATAACAAATTTTAATACCTGACAAAAAATAATAATAAGCTATGAAATTTTACTCTAGAAAAATATCTTTGGCTATATTATTTAACTATTACTACAATACGATAAATTTCAACTCGTGGCAATAACTAATAAGTAGCTACAAATTTTGTTATAGCATAAAAAAATATGGCTATATCAATTATGTATTGCCGCGATATTTTCATAACTTGAAGTAAAAATTATTATTCAGCTACAATATTTTGTTTCAAATAGTTTATTGTAGTTGAAAGGATACTATAGCTACAACAACTTTCATAACGTTGCAAAAAATTATGATCAGCTACAAACTTTTATTATAGCAATAAAGTTGTAGCTATTTAGGAAATTATTGCCACAATTGTTGGAAGTTCTTGCAAAAATAAGGAACTAGCTTTGTCGGATAAATTTTTGTGGCTAAGAATTTTTACGAATTTATAAATTGCTAGGATATTGAAATTTTTGTGACTAGTACTAGGTAATAGCTACAATTTTTATACTTGTGGCTCAAATTTCGTAGCTATAGATATATTTTATTGTAGTGTCATTTGTAATGACCTAGTTAGAATGTGATGACAAAAAACAAATACTCTTAAAGTCTCAACAATGCGTTCATAAAGACTTCAACTTTCCTCATCCAATTTGGCAAGCCTACACATAGAGAAGTCTCAAAAAAAAAACCACATTCATGAAGACTTCAACTCTCATCGTCAAATTCGGCAAGCCTACATGTTGACAAGTCTCAAAAAATGAAAATACATTCATGAATACTTCAAGTCTTGTCACCAAGTGTCGGCAAACCTACACTTCAACATGACTTGAAATAGGGGGCATCCGTAGACACACAAATTTGTTGGATTTAATTCATACAAAAAATTGGATTAAATCCATGTTTATTTGGGTTGAATGATTAATTTGGGTTTTACCAATAAATAAGTCCATTTTTCTTAAATTCAAGTCCAAGGTCCATTTCACCTTGAAGCCCAACCTCATGCCATGTGTTACAGTGACTAGGCATCGAAGACTAACCAGGTGACGCCACGTATCCAAAAGAGGTGGTAGTCTCAATCAAATGCAAGAACGAATTTGTCACACCCAAAAATGGACGTGATGACACTCGTCTTATCCCACCAAGACAAGTCAGCCTAAAACTCAACCATTACAATAAAGTGCGGAAATAAAATATAAGTAACTTAATAAAACCCCCAAAACCTGGTAGTCACGTGCACAAGCCTCTAAAGTATTACAATTGATTCAAAAGAAAAACTCAAGTCTCAAATGGACTTGTTTCTAGAATAGAACAAGATCATAATTAAGGAGAAGAAAGTCTGCTGCGATGGAAACAGCTACCTGACAAATCTCCAAGAAACCTCAGACAAGGAGAAGGGAAATATCACAAAGTCCGGGCTAGTAACCTATAAAAAAATTTGTAGTAGCAAGGGTTGAGTACCAAACCACACGGTCCCCAGCAAGTAAAACGTCTAAACACAAGCTAAGGGGATAAAATACGGGTACTCCTACCACCCCCAACCAAACCTCCACAACTACAACCTGCATTAAAATCAACCCAACCTAACAGCTCACAGTTTACATAGCACGTAGCTCAACAACAACACTTAGACAAATTACATATCCTCAACAACAACACTTCAACAAATTACATATCCTCAACAAGAATACTTCAACAAATTACATATTCGCAATAACAAGCTAAATATTAATCAATCACAAGTTCCGCAGAAAGGCAATCAGAAGATCAGCAAAATACGATATCAAGTTCACTAATGATAAGTATGTGCAATGCAATGGAATGCAATGTCAAGTATAATGATGCATGTCTGACCTAGTGATACACACCCGCTGTCTCTCAGTCCGGGACCCATGGGGGACATATCTGTCCATGCATCTGTCGCGGCGCACGACACGACCCTCGATAATAGTAACCATCGCGGCGTGCGATACGTCCCTTGAAATATAGTATCCATCGCGGCGCGCGATACGTCCCTCGATATGGTACATCCTCTTAACTACCCATTCTTTCTCAATGCACATAACACTTGTCACAACCAATGCCTCAGAATAATGCAGATGACAAGTTCACACATATAATGAGGAGATGACCATTTTCATAACATCGCACAGTTCACAACCACACAAACATGAAGTTACATCAACAATGATTCAACAAGCCTTCAACCCTTTCTCAACACAACAGACATAAACAATTAATCACATTGCATTTTGTTATCCCCATTCTTTTCATCATTATAATTAATCAATGTGGACAACTCAACCCATCACTAATCCCGTTACTCCCAACATATACCACAAGGACATACACGTATTTCATACACTTAACAAGAGTTTAGAAATCCACTTGCCTCAATTTATCGAACAATCACTTCGGGACTTTAGCCTTCCTCCTTTGTTG
>NC_028643.1:21413711-21421427 GCF_001406875.1 Solanum pennellii
GAATCAAAATGGGACCAAGTACGCACAATAGAGATCCAAGAAGTGAAGATATTTCCTAAAAGTCACTACAGCCTCTCGAAGATAGGTACAGACGTCTCTGTACCGATCATCAAGGCTCTATTTGGACTCGACTTGTACACACGTGAGACCTATGAACCTGGGGCTCTGATACCATTTTGTCACGACCAAAAAATGGACGTGATGGCACTCGTCTTATCCCACCAAGACAAGTCAGCCTAAAACTCAACCATTACAATTAAGTGCGGAAATAAAAGATAAGTAACTTAATAAAACCCCCAAAACCGGGTAGTCACGTGTACAAGCCTCTAAAGTATTACAATTGATTCAAAAGAAAAACTCAAGTCTCAAATGAACTTGTTTCTAGAATAGAACAAGATCATAATTAGGGAGAAGAAAGTCTGCTGCGAAGCAAACAGCTTCCTGACAAATCTCCAAGAAACCTCAGACAAGGAGAAGGGAAATATCACAAAGTCCGGGCTAGTAACCTACAAAAAAAATTGTAGTAGCAAGGGTTGAGTACCAAACCACACGGTACCCAGCAAATAAAACGTCTAAACACAAGCTAAGGGGATAAAATACGGGTACTCCTACCACCCCCAACCAAACCTCCACAACTACAACCTGCATTAAAATCAACCCAACCTAACAGCTCACAGTTTACATAGCACGTAGCTCAACAACAACACTTAGACAAATTACATATCCTCAACAACAACACTCAACAAATTACATATCCTCAACAAGAATACTTCAACAAATTATATATTCGCAATAACAAGCTCAATATTAATCAATCACAAGTTCCGCAGAAAGGCAATCAGAAGATCAGCAAAATACGATATCAAGTTCACTAATGATAAGTATGTGCAATGCAATGGAATGCAATGTCAAGTATAATGATGCATGTCTGACCTAGTGATACACACCCGCTGTCTCTCAGTCCGGGACCCATGGGGGACATATCTGTCCATGCATCTGTCGCGGCGCACGACACGACCCTCGATAATAGTAACCATCGCGGCGCGCGATACGTCCCTCGAAATATAGTATCCATCGCGGCGCGCGATACGTCCCTCGAAATGGTACATCCTCTTAAGTACCCATTCTTTCTCAATGCACATAACACTTGTCACAACAAATGCCTCAGAATAATGCAGATGACAAGTTCACAAATATAATGAGGAGATGACCATTTTCATAACATCGCACAGTTCACAACCACACAAACATGAAGTTACATCAACAATGATTCAACAAGCCTTCAACCCTTTCTCAACACAACAGACATAAACAATTAATCACATTGCCTTTTGTTATCCCCATTCTTTTCATCATTAGAATTAATCAATGTGGACAAGTCAACCCATCACCAATCCCGTTACTCCCAACATATACCACAAGGACATACACGCATTTCATACACTTAACAAGAGTTTAGAAATCCACTTGCCTCAATTTATCGAACAATCACTTCGGGACTTTAGCCTTCCTCCTTTGTTGCACTTCCAAATAAAATCCAGTCTATTCAAATAATTAAACACTATAAGGTTTCGAAGTTAACAACACACATATTGCACGTGTCTAGACTAAACAAAAAAAAACTCACGCAAATTTATAATTAAGTTCTTAAGTTTCAAGATTAGGATTAAATTTTAATTTCTTTTCAATATCATAAATCTTAGGACATTCACTTAATACCATATACCTAATACTTAATTATATATATTAATATATCAAAACTTAAATGATAATATGAAAACTATTAAAAAGATCTCAAATTGATCCCAATTTATATCACCCATATTTGAACACCAAAATAAAGATATTTCATGAAATACTTTTATACGGAAGGCTTCTTGCATGTCTATTTACCTCCCTTCCCAATAATTGTTTCATGATCATCAACAATTGGTCATAATTACTTAATGACTAAGGTGAAATTTATGCTAAATAACATATGCATACATGTACACAAAATTAAAAATTAGTTTCACATATTAGTGTAAATTATACACGTTTTAATCTAAAAATCTACTTCTAATTACATAAAAACTTAATAGAAAGGATGAAAATAATTACCTTGACGCCTTGAGATGAAAATATTGATTTTTCTCCTCCTTTTCCCTTTTCTTTTCTCCCTTTCTTTTCTTTTCTTCTCTGCGTTTTTTTTTTCTTTTTCAAATCGTTCTTTTTCTTTTCCTCATATAAGCCGTCACAGGCTTTAATAAGTTTAGGGCACTTTGCCCCTTTTATTTTTATTTTATTTTATTTATTTAATTAATTAATTCCTTTTCTATTTTTTTCTATTTTTTTATTAATTTTTTTAGCAATAAAATAATCTTTTATTAAATCTAAAATCATGTCACTCATTGTTACAAGTCATATAAATTATTTATAAAATCTAATAAAAAGGTTAATATAAAAAATAATAGTTGGAATTTCTAAAACGACTAAGAGGGTCATTACAGAATTACCATGTGCCAAGTGTCAAAAGACATCCTTTGGCCATTCACAAGCAACTTGTCCACTCCCTACAACTATAAATAGGGGATAGACATGACATTCAAGGGGCATCAAGAAAACTCTTCAACAAGCATTCAGCAAATTGGAGAAAGCTACAACTCAACTACATAGCTCCTCGAAGGAGTGATCAACGGAGTTCTTCCCGGAGATCGACTTGCAACAACGAAGTGCTTCACGACGTTCTCAAAGATCAAATACAACTCAAGGAGGTCTATATAAGCTACAACATCAACTATATAGCTCTTCGAAGGAGTGATCAAAGGAGTTCTTCCCGGAGATCGACTTGCAACGACAAAGTACTTTCCGACGTTCCCGGATATCAAATATATCTCAAAGGTCTACATCATCCTACATTCGAGAAATACAATATTGAAGGCTCTTGAATCACAGAAAAACATAGGAGAGAAGAATCAAGAAAACAACAGGATTGTACTTACAAAGATTCATCAATAAAACACATTTTCTTTTATTTATTTTGCTTGCAGTTAATTTTCAGCATTTACGAAATTTATCTGAGCAATACTATGTAGTAATCCGGGAGATTTCCAGTTTAGGTGTTCTTTGAAAACAAAAAGGATCTTCCTTTAATCAGTACATGCTTGATTTTCAATTTTCTTTCTAAAAATTGCTCCCAATTTCCTCACCTCTTGCCAACTCCTCTCTTTATAATTATGATGTCTAGTTATGGATGTGACAACTATTCTATAGTAATTAAAATGATAATGCTAAAGTATCTCTTCTAGTAATGATTTGTTATTTCACACTTTGAGTGGTAATATGTTTTTTCACATTCCGATTTATTGCTAATGTATAATCGCTTGCAATACTACCATCATAGCTTGTTCATAATATTTTCCCTAGTCGTGGGTTAAATTTGTAGTAACTCGTCTTATTTTGTTTAGTTTTATTCATCAGTCGTTTATTAATCCTTAGTATCTTGCCTTGCATGGAACTCCCCTTGGTTTGAGTCCATTAGACTCCCATTTCTCCTTTCCTTTGCAATTCGGATGTGACATGGAGTCCCGAAATCATCATTATCGAGTTGAACTCGCCATTCAAGAAATTGAAAGCTAAAACATGATCCAGAAAGAAGAAAAATGAGTTGTATACATTAGATATACACTGATATATATCAGGGGTATACAAAAAAATGGGAATTGAGTCAAGAGCCCAAATCAACAACGAGTTTAGCCCAAAAAAGAGCCCAAATTCATTATGCTACTAGATTATTTATTGTAATTACTTATTGTTACTTTTTTATTAACTCTAACTTTAAATAACTTAATTGAATTCTCAAAGAATGAACTATTTTCTTTGTGTTGGTTTACTTTAATAAATTTTATTTTATCAACTCTTGCCCTTGTTTACTTATTCAAATGTTTTTCTATTCAAAACTTTCACTTATTTTTAACTAGTTTAAATGATTTCTTCGTTTATCAACTAAATTGGTGTAATTACTTTTAAAATTATTTAAACAAATGCTAATTAATCTAGTTTTGTTAAAGTCTATTGACTTGTAATTTAATTCAAATATTTCATTTCAGATCCTCTATATGAAAAATGATTCTTTATTTAACAATTTTCTTAAAGTTGGAATATTATAAATTACATTTTGTATTAAAACTTTTTTCCAAAGAATTAGTCAAAAATTATTTTAGTCAAGTCCTTGGATAACCGCATGTTAGCGGTTACTTTAAGTGCTAATACCTTCTTAAAGTATTAATAAGAACCTCTTACCCATTTTCTCTAAATCTTTAAATGTTTATGTGTTAGAGCCTTTTTAAGTTAAGTTTTCTTAATTTCTTTAAAAATAAATGGCAACTCCTTTCTAAGTACTTTTTCTTAAATTGTTTTATACTTAGAACATTTAAAAAAAGTAATTTTTCTAAAGAATAGTAAAATTACAACATAACATGGGCTAATCTTCACCTATTTTTCGTGTTTTGGAAAAAATCGTGTTATTTAAGTTGTCCCGTCATTCCCGCTCTGGCGCGGTTCTTTGGTGGCGGCGTCCTAGCGGCAACTAGCATGATGTGTCGGGATGGCAGCCCCAATTTTCCCTTGACATTTTCCTTTCCTAAATAACCACAACTCAGATCGTTATACTTCCACATCTTTCCATTGTAAAGGAAAGTGGATGTCATGACTTTTCCATTCTTCTTTTTCTGAATTTTTAAAATTCTTAAATCATTTCGACTGGTGAAACTTCTTCAACAGTCTAGCAATACTATTTTTTCTTCACTTCTATCAAATCATAATTAAATATCTTGTCACATATATCATTACCTTATCTTATAACTCTGAAATTTTCAGCTCTTAAATCAAAAGCAATTATTGAATTCTTTGAGTAATCCATCATATAGATTAAAAAAATTTAATAGAGCAATTTTTCATACTAAAATATTGGGAAAAAATTAATGATATCTTTAATTTTTCTTCATAATTTCTCTGTGCTTAAGGTGAAAATAAAATTTTGTACATGCCCATTTGAATCATGAACTTGCATCAAAATTTTATACTTCTTTTCTACGGGTTTATAACCTAGCAAATAGTAATATAAATATTTGACCGAGTGAAAATTTTTTTATCTCATAAGGAAGTAATATCATTTTTCTTATACTGGGATTGACAATTCTAAAAGGCTCCTAATATCGTGCTTCTGGATCCATTATGTACCATTAACAGACGGTCCATTGAAATATTGATCGTGATAATCAAAATTCCATCTAGATGTATTTTCATTTTCGTTTAGATCTATGTCGTATTGACTCCTGTAAGAAATTTTGTTCAACTATCGTAAGCCATAAAGCTTAAGTAATAGACATGAGTTAAATCTCAATCCAACACAAGGGCATCAAAAAATTTGAAAACGCACCTGAAATGCACCAGTGACATAACAGGAAGCCATAAAAATATTTCAATAATTAGTTCCTGAGGAAGGGTAAAAGTTCTTCTCCTATGCGGAGACTGAAAACTTATTGAGTCAAACTAAAACTTTTGCAAAGTTTTTATAAGTAGACTAATATTTTCCTTATTAAATATTGTATTTGATTTTCTTTCTGTTGATCTGATTCAGAATAACTTCTTATTTTTTTTAAGTTTGAATTAATATGAAATTTAATAAATTAAATAAAAGTTTTGAATCATATATCAGGTCATAAATTAAATATATTTATAATCTATCTAAATACAATTTTAATTAATATGCCATGTGAATAAAAGTCAAAATTAAAGATCACATGCCGAAAAAAATACATTCTTCATGAAACTGAATAAAAAGGATTATATGATAAACTAATTAAAAATTAAAAATATTTAAACTTATATATTCAAAACTATACAAATTAATTATCTTTTCATATATAAGAGTAAATATATAATGTTTTTTCCATTTGTAGACTCTCATATTTTAAACATTTTACATAAGTAATGGTATGATTGAGTTTTCTAAGTGGTCATTCATACTTGGGAAATTATCTATATTAATATATTTGATTTTTTAAGTTTATAAAATCACTTAGTTTTTTTTCAAAATATCTATCTATATATAAAAGGAGAAGATACTTTCAAAATATCTATCTATATATAAAAGGAGAAGATAAAATGACATGTGTCAATACTACAAATTTTCAGTTTTTTAAATAATTTTAAATAATTAATAATCAATAATTAAATAAATAAATATAGATACATGCAATAATTAGAATTATAATGACACATGTCAATATCACAAAAATTAAATAAAATTAAATAAATAAATATTTTAAACAAACTATTTAAAATACAAAAAAAAAAAAAGAAAAGATACCGACGGACAAAAAAGTACAATACCACACGTTCATATTTTTAATACTCATTTTATTTTTAAAATGAATTTGGATCATTTTTTTACCATTAATCTATAAATAATTTTAACCATCTTTTTCATAACCTCCATATTTATAGAATAAAGATGTAGATGATGGTAATAATAAATTTTCTAATTTTTAAAAAAATCGTTTCATGAAATGAAATAGTAAAATATTTATTTTTCAAAATAATTTTGAATAACAAATAAATGAGAAATAATTAAAAATGATTTTTTTCTAAAATTAAAAATTTGTTACTATTCTTTGATTTTTAAATTTACTATTTTGAAATAAAATTTAATTTATTAATAAAAAAAGAAATTTGAAAAGTTTGGTATGTATGTTACAGATCCGGTTTCTTTTCATTTTCCCCAAATTTCTATTTGGATTAGTGACACATGAAATAGGTTAAAATAAAGGGAAAATTGTATATAATAGCAAAGTAATAACCTAAAATAAATGGAGTAGCTAGGGTTTGATTTAATTGTGCTCCATAGCAAACGTTAGCCAAAGTTTGTCAGGCGCCTCTCTCCCAAAAATCTCGCTCGTCGCTCTCCCATTCTCACTCGCCACTCACCCTCTGCTTGCCTCTCTCGCTTTATACACAGAAGTGTATAAATTCTGCTTCTGTTTGTATAAAGCGAGAGAAAATTGTATATACATATGCAAAACATATATCTTCGTATTATACACTTAATTATACAATTTACAAACATTTTAATTCAATTCAATTGTAGATAAATGCAAATTTTATACAAATATTGCAGAGAAAAAGGCCAACGAATTATACAATTACGAATTATACAATTGCAGTGAAATACAATTTTCTCTAGCTTTATACAACAGAATTGTATATATTCTGTTTCTGTTTCTGTATAAAGCGAGAGAAAAACATATATCTTCTAGCTATAAACTTATAATTGTGCAATATACATACATTTCAATTTGATTCAATTGTATGCAAAGCAAATTTTATAAAAATATTGCAGCAAAATAGGCAGCGAATTATACAATTGTGCATTATACAATTGCAGTGAAATAGGATAGCGAATTATACAATTGCAGCGAAATAGGCCAGCGAATTATACAATTTAGGCTAGCGAATTATACAATTGTATATATATAGCGAATTATTGTCACGACCCAAAACAGGGGCCGCGACTGGCACCCACAATTTCCCTCCTATGTGAGCGAACCAACCAATCTAACCCTTATCATTTTAACATATATCAACAGAAAATAATGCGGAAGACTTAGACTCATTAAATAAAACAAATCAACATCTATTAATTCCCCAAAATCTGGAAGTCATCATCACAAGAAC
>NC_028643.1:21423475-21427110 GCF_001406875.1 Solanum pennellii
TCCTGACGGTCAGAGACTCGTTTCCCGTACCAATTTCTCAAGAGTTGAAGTGTTTTGCAACGGGAGCTTACGACGGCTCGTCGTGGATGTGACGGCACGTCCTGCAGGTCCGTCACAGATTACAGAGAGTCGATTTTCAGTACCCAATTTCAGAATTTCTAAGTATGCTGAAACGAGACCCTGCGACGGTCCGTCGTTCCTGTGACGTTCCGTCGTGGGGTCCGTTTCCTCAGCCAATTTTCCAGAAATAAAATCTGCTGCTCAAAACGACTAAACAGGTCGTTACAATTATACAATTTTATGTTTGCTATGGAGCGCAATTAAGCAACCTTTGCTATAGCATACAAATATGAATTTTTTGTTTGCTATATGTGAAGGTTGCCCTAAAAAAATGGTTAAGATTTAATTTGTCAAAGTAAATCTCTAACCATGATTTAATCAATAAATACATTATATAATTAAGTATTAAAAATTATTATAATCTCACAAAAAATATTATCTAAAAGAAAAATAGAAAAAAAATCCTACGTAAAAAAATGAATAGGAACAAAACTTTTTTTTCTTTGTATTTATAGTCAAGATAATATGTTGCTAAGATTATGATATTATAATAATTTTAATACATTATATACATGGTTAGAGATTAATTTTGAAAATTTGAATCTTAAACATTTATTTTAACTTATGTCATGTGTCAGTAATCCAAATAGGAACTTGAGGAAAATGGAGAGGGGGCGAATCCGTATGTTAGAGATCCTATTTTCGTGGGAAATCATCAAATGGTTTATACTAAATATTTAAAATAATTTTGAAGTAGTTTTTACAAATAAACAAGAAATAATTAAATATGATTTTTTTTCTAAAGATAAAAATTGGTTACTATTCTTTTATCTTAATACTGCTTTTAAATCAAATTTAAAATAATAATACTAAAAAAAAAACAGAAAAGTTTGGTAAATACGTTGCGGATCCGGCTCCTCTCCATTTCTTTTCTCTCTGTTTTTCTTAAGTTTCTATTTGAATTAGTGACACATGGCATAGGTTAAAATAAATGATTAAGATTAACTTTTGAAAATAAATCTTTAACCATGATTTACTTAATAAATACATTATATATTAAGTATTAAAAATTATTATAATCTCACGAAAAATATTATCTAAAAGAAAAATAGAAAAAAGATCCTACGTAAAAGAATAAAATAGGAAGAAAACTTTTTTTTCTTTGTATTTATGAATAAGATTATGTTGCTAAGATTATGAGATTATAATAAATTTTATAATTATATACATGGTTAGAAATTAATTTTGAAAAATTGAATCTTAACCATTTATTTTAACTTATGTCATGTGTCATTATTCCAAATAAGAACTTGAGAAAAATGGAAAAGAGGCGAATCCGTACGTTAGAGATCCTATTTTCGTGGGAAATCATCAAATGTTTTATACTAAATATTTAAAATAATTTTGAAGTAGTTTTTACAAATAAACGAGAAATAATTAAATATGATTTTTTTTTCTAAAGTTAAAAATTAGTTACTATTCTTTTATCTTAATACTATTTTGAAATAAAATTTAAAATAATAAAAAAAATGAAGAGTTTGGTAAATACGTTGCATATCCGGCTCCTCTCCGTTTCTCCTCTCTATTTCCTCAAGTTCCTATTTGGATTAGTGACACATGACTTAGGTTAAAATAAATGGTTAAGATTTAACTTTTCAAAGTAAATCTCTAACCATGATTTAATTAATAAAAACATTATATATTAAGTATTAAAAATTATTATAATCTCATAATCTTAGCACCACATTATCTTGTCCAAAAATGCAAATAAAAAAAGTTTTCTTCCTATTTATTCTTTGTATTATTGGACAAGATAATGTGGTGCTAAGATTATGAGATTATAATAATTTTAATACTTAATATAGATTATATTTATTATCTAAATCATAGTTAGAGATTTATTTTACAAAATTGAATCTTAATCATTTATTTTAATCTATGTAATGTGACAGTAATCCAAATAGGAACTTGGGGAAAATGAAGAGGAGCTCCGTACGTTAAGGATCCTATTTTCCTGGGAAATCATCAAATATTTTATACTAAATATTTAAAATAATTTTGAAGTAGTTTTTACAAATAAATGAGAAATAACTAAAAATGATTTTTTTCTAAAATTAAAAATTGGTTACTATTCTTTGTTTTCAAATTTACTGTTTTGAAATAAAATTTAAAATAATAATAATAATAAAAAGTTTGGTAAATACGTTTTGGATCCGGCTCCTCTTCATTTCTCTTCTCTCCATTTTCTTCAACTTCGTATTTGGATTAGTCACACATGACATATGTTAAAATAAATGGTTAAGATTTAATTTTTCAAAGTAAATCTTTTACCATGATTTAATTAATAAATACATTATATAATAAGTATTAAAAATTACTATAATACATAACCATTTATTTTTTTCTTTAATTTTAAAATTTTCAAATACAAAATATTTCAACAATTTAATTTCTGCTAATTAAATATAAAATATACTAATATTATGTAGTAAAAAGGATTTAAAATAGGGTAATGCAGTTATAAAAAAGAAAAAAAATGAATTTTAAATTATTAAAATAAAAAGAAAGAAAAAATAATAATATAAAAAAAAAATTAGAAAACACCATAACTATCAAACAATTTGTTCATTCGTAGCCAATAATATGCTTGCTCTCTTTTTACTCATTATTTTCAACGTGAATTTTGTTTTTTATTTGAAAGTTCAAGAATTGGCAATTAATGATTGATTTTGTATTTTGTGTTAACTTGATTTATTTTTTATAGAATGAACTAAAAAATTTAAAATCAAATGTTCGGTCATTTTTTATTGAGAACGCTAAAGAACTTCTCAAATTTATGGATATCTTTCTCTTTTATTGCAATGGTAAGAGAAAAATCACTTTGTATTATTACTTTTCATATCATGTAGTTTCTTTTAAGATTTTTTCTTCTTTTTCTATTTGAATATGTTTGAAGCAAATTTTATCTAAAAGTAATTAAGTAAAAAAATTTAAGTTTTCATTTTCATGAGATTTTACTGAGTATAGTATTATTGTTATTGCAGTTGCAGTCTTTATGCACATCAATTGTATGAGATGATTTCGACGCATCATGTAAATATAAAAATATTTACTAATAAATAAAAACAAATGTATTCGGTGTTAACAATGTTAAATTTTTAAATCATCTTTATTCTGCTTTATCGTGAAGCATGGCCCATAACTAGTATGGAATCAAATTATCTTAAAAACTCTAAATATGACTTTATCCATAGGATTTCCAAATAAAATGATGTTATGAATCAATTTTAGTCAAGTGCTCTTTATTTTTATTTATATATTATGACGCATGACTTATGAAATAATTAAAAAATTTCAAGAAATTACAAAAAGTATTGGTATAAAATCTATTTTCATTATATTTGTAGTATAATTATTATTTTTGTGAGTACATATAAATATTATAATAGTATATAAACGCATAATTTCTTTTATCTTTATAGTATAAAAAGATAAAAATTATGTTTATTTGAATTGGTGATGAGGTAATTTTGTTTTGGTTAATTAAAATAACAAAAGTTATATGTGCGTGGTTA